>NW_023620210.1:0-7246 GCF_014905685.2 Nematolebias whitei
CTTTATAAACCCTTCCCACACTCTTGCAATGTTCTAAACTCTTAAACCTACATAATTTTAACAACATACATATATGTACTGTACAGTAGCTACTGCAAAAATTTATCTGGGGGCTCAACAGCCTTGGTCCAGTTCTGATCGGCTCTCTGCAGCCGTTGAGCACCAGATGCTTCTGGAGAGAGCTGGACCTTCAGAGACCCAGAACAAAACCACACAGTGGTCCTGATAGAGTCCAAATAGTCCAGAGGGATCTGGATGAAAAAAGTCTGGGTGAGCTCCGGAGAAGGCACCGGACCTCCAAGCAACGTCTCCCCGCTTGAGAGGCTTCCTGGACCGGCAAGCAGCACCCAGCTTGACCGATGAGGCTTGAAGTAGTTCTGGTCCAATTCCCGGTCAGTTCCGTATGGCTGTCTGCATCCACTGAGCGCTGAAGTCACTATGAATAAGGACCAGATGTTTTAGTCAGGTTCAGATTGGATCAAAGCTTTTCCTCCATTTTGACAGAAAGCAGCGGCTGGAAGCACTGTTGGCTTCTGGGTAGTGTAGTTCTTTGACTGGTGTTGCAGTATAGGCTTATTGAAATAAAACAACAAAATGGCGGCGCATGACCAAAGTTTTTATTTATTTATTTATTTTTTGTTAACTTTTTATCCCACTGTCCCAAACATGTGAATAATATTAACGTTGACAATCGTTGAAAACCCACGAAAGAGCGAATCTGCAAATGTCGAACCACAAAGTAGCGAGGGACTACTGTAAACGGAGAACTTAGAAGTTGTTTTCTCAAGAGAGGAGCCTGAAAATTTAAAGCTCTATCTCCCATTCTACTTTTAGACACTCTAGGAACCACAACTAAACCTGCAGTCTGGAAGCAAAGTGCTCTGATAGGAAAATATGCAAGTTATGAAATGAACAAATTTATACCAATGCTTGAGACATGCTGCACCCAAAGCTGTTCTAGGTGTCATGGTTGAGAACATTTTATTGCAAGAATTGCCCAGAGCTATTTCCTTAATATACAACTTTGCATACATATACTTATTTTATACAATCTGATTTTATTTTAAGCAATTTTAACGTTTATGTAAAATTTGAACCTTACTTCCTGGTTTTGTTCAGTTGTTCAGATGCAGACTCAGTCCTGCTGCTGTTCTTGTTTTATCAGGTGCCACTCATGATAAACTGCGAATATCAAGAAGTCCTTGACCAACCAAAACATTGCAAATGCCCACGTTACAAAGAAGTGCTGTTAGGTTTGTGTATCAGATTGAGAACAAGCATAAATGTCTCATAAACTGTTAATGTGACCTTTCTCATAAATCCTCATGTTACTTTGTTTTTTTTTAAAAGTCCCTCTAACGGCTATATACAGTGGGTATGATATTATTGGTTCACAACCTTTCCACAGAACCACATTTAAAAAAAAACTGAATTATGCATAATGTGTTTATGATGATCCATAATTCTTTTCAGTCAAGCTGTAGTTTGGCATATTGTGTCATCAACATCAAAACACTTCGTCAAACCCTCCATTTATTTCATGAATTAAATCATTCTTTAAAAAACTCCTTTGAAATGTTAAGAGATTGAGTTTTTGTGCACAGTTTAGGGGACAAAATAGACTGAAGAGAAGGGGGCATAGATCTGAGAGAAACCTGCAGATGAGACCAAATAGCACTAATAATAATAACTAATAATAGTGCTAATAACATCACTGTTATTAGCAGAGACGTGTTTTGTGAGTCTTTTCTCTGAGGAGTGCTTGCAATTATGGGACGCTCTGTATTTTTAGTCACCCTGAGATAAGCAGACAATGTCCAGTGCTTTTCTTCTGACATCTACTTTATGTCCCAGCAGCTGTACCGAGGTGGGAGAGATGATGGAGAGATCACAGAGCAGATGGCACCACAACAGGACATCCTTCAAGTTGATATAAAAACTAAAAAGATTTGAAACACTGAGTTGAGTTTGGAGACACGGTGCTTGAAAACTCTAGAGTTATTTATCATAAAATTACTCTTTTTTTTTTAATTAAATAAAAAACAAAGCTTTATTTGAGTTAAGTGTTTTGAATGTATTACAGATAGAGGCAGATGGCTGGAGGGAAACTGAGGGTTGTTGAGGTTGGTCGCTTGATAAATCAAAAACGGAGTCTCTGAGGATGTCAGCAGCGTGGTCCTGTCATCACATCTCTTCCTTCATCCGCTTGCTCCCTTTCCTTCTGTTTCCAGCACACTGACCCCATGTTGCGTTCAAACTAATGCCTCGTGAGAAGATTTTATGCACCACTGATTCACCCCAAAATGTATTTATTACCAGATTTTCACTATCTGATGATTTCTTCTACAAACTTTTTTTTTTTTTCACCTTTGATACGCACATATACTCTACATTTCTGCTGGTGGTCTCTGTCTGACTTTTACTTACCTCCCTTCCATCTCGCTGAGTCATGTTCTACCTCTATCTGGCTCTTGCCTCCATACATCCCACCCCCCACCCCGAACACACACACACACTCATGCGTAGAAAGCATTTGCTTATAATTCCCATGGTATCTGCAATACATTCAGCTTCACTAACAGCAGCGATGTACTGGAGCACATCACCTGCTGTGCTGAGCTGATATGAGGAGACAGACACAGCGACAAACACACACACATGCACACACACTTAAATGGATACCTTAAGCTTTCTTATACTGGATGGAAACAGTAATCATTCTCTGTCTGTAAATGCAGATATACAGCACACAACTACAAATTTGAACATAATTACCAACAAGAATAAAATAAATAAATTTGTTTGAAATAACTCGCATATGTTTATGGTATTTTAATACTTTATTGGAATATTAATCTAAATAGAGACATATTCTATAGCTGCTGTTAACATGTGATCCACTGGATCATGCAGTGTCAAACATTCACCAGGTAGCTGACATGAGACAAAGCTGACTGTTGTTAGGAGTTTAGAAACATGGAGTCCAGTCGACAAGTCAGAGAATATTAAGATAAATGTATTGCATTGAATCAACACATTTACAGATGTCTTCTATTGTCTATTTTAACAACGGAGTAAAAAGTATCAAAGTGCAACCCTGTCTACACTTTGAATATTTTTGTACTAAAAATGATTTAGCCAAAAATGCTGGAGTATTTATTTTTCACCACTAGATGGCAAAAGCATCCATAGTTGCCATATATCAAAGTCTAAAGCAAGAACTTTCTTAGCTTGGCTAATTTGTTCAAAAGAATTGTAGACCTTTTTGTACCCCAACGTGGAGAGAAAAGAGATAATTGGAAATATTCTTTGTCCGTCTGTCTGTGAATTATGTGAGCACGATAACTTGACAAATAAGCAACGAGCCAAGTTCATTTTTGGTGTGTAACTGCATCTAGGCATAAGACACTATTTACAAACTGGCCATTTGAGGAAACTACGCTTTACAGTTATTATACTGCTTACAATTATAATTTCCTCTAATGATTAGGAGGCCAGTAGGGTGGCCAAAGATTAATCTATAGGCCACCACTGGCCACCCCTTGGCTCTGTCATTGTAGAGCCATGGTGGTGGATACAACTGATCCCTCCACTTGCCAAGATCCATCACTTTGTGCTGCCTCAGACAAGAAAAACAACTAACCTCTGTTCTTATACACAATATAACACTTTCATACTTGAACATCTTGTACCAAAAACTTTAAGGTTCACTTGCATTCCCTGTTCTGTTCCAGTCCAGAAAAACACGCATCTCAAAATCTACAACCATTCACTATTCACATCCTTCAGCGACGGGGGACATCGACATACCACTTGTTTAATCTTTCTTTAAATTAAAATCTAGACAATCCTGTATTACTTTTGACAAACAAAATATTTTAACCTGCTTTACTCACACATTTGAACAATGCCAGTACAATCTTTGTTCTAACTATATAGTAACTACACATCAGTTACACTGAATTGTTTTTAAGACGGCTTCACTGAGGAATTTAAAGTGTTTAGCCAAAAGTGTGTGATTACAGCAAATCAAAGTGTGAGTGTCGGTAAGATTTACTTTGATGCTGAATGTTTAGCGGTGTAAAGAAAAACTTTAAAAAATCCTTTATATCTTTTGGAGATTCCAAACAAGACAAAATAATAAATAACCAATAAGCTTGCATTACGTTGTTCAAACACTAAGAATACTGTTAAGCTGAGTTATATAGAACTGAAAATCCTTTATAACATTGTACAAGTCTAATTAACAGCTACCAGCTCTTATGGATTTTCCTTTATTGCTGCTAAAGAGTTTTCTGCCAGGTACAAATGGCTTTTTCCACCAGAGCTCTGAAAGTTGAATGGATGTGTGAAGACATTAGTCTGATTCAGGGAATAATCTATACGATGAGAACTAATCAGTGCAGACAATCAAAGGCTTGACACTCTGTTACTTTCTGACAGACGTGAATAGAAACACACACTCACATGGGGGCTTGTGCTTATTTCCACTGTGTGAGTCTTTATACAAATGAAAGGCAAATGTTATCTGTGTGTGCATATCATGCAGCAGTGGTGGGGCAAAAATACTCCATCAGGTGATTTTGAAGCAGTTTTCTAATGTGGTTTAAAATTTTTGACGTAAATGATCATTTTTATTTTCATGGGTTTTCTAGTTCTGCTCTTATGCATTAATATATCATAAATACTCTTCCAAAAACAATAAGATCATGGTTTCATATTTTCATTAGTGGCATACTGAACACATTTGTGATGTGCCTTTTAATGTGATCCATAACATGTTGTAAATTTATCTGTGCCATCAATTATTTTCCCCAATTTTCCAACACAGTTTTATTGTATGTACAGTATTTTAATGTGTAGAAATTTTAATGAAGGCTGCTTTACTGTTATTTTCCACCTTTTTTAACCTTTTTGGTGGCTTTAGTGATATTTTTGGAGACATTTAAACTACAGTTGTTGCAGCATTACTTTCATTTTACATGTTGCACAATATGTTCTTGTATCATTACCAGTTGGAGAAAAACATTAATGCTATGCACTTGGTGCCATTTAATATAATAATGAAACATATGTAAGGTTCTTGAACATTCAAACGTATCTCATGTGCACAACAAAGTCTAAGATAGATCCTTCTTCACATGTGATGTTAAAGAATTAGCCATGTGGATGGGCTTTGCATGGTCTTGGTGTCATCTTCAGGCAGGTATAAACAATGCAGTGGTTTCCCCATTTAGAGTGATACAGCTTGACTGGATGTGGAAAGATTGGACCATGCACAAAATGCAAAGTATTTTTAGTAATATCATGGTGGTTTATAACCATGATGATAACATACTGGGTTCTGGGTGTAGTGTTGGGGTTTGTGGTTGTAACCTATCCATGATGTGGAGCGCATCCACACTGTAGCTCATTGGTTGAGAATTATAAACAGGACTGCCAAAGCTACCATAACCCAAGGCTGCAACCCCAACATGCCCACACAGCTGTGTAATCATTTCAGCAGTGTAGCTGCTACGCTGATTGCATACCCTTGCCGCTCTCCCAACAACCAATAGGAAGCTACAGAGTGGTGCCATCTCCACAGCAAGGATGGAGGTCCTAAAACCTCCCATATGTAGGGGGAAATTTAGCTTATTCTGAAGAGTTAGTCAGAGTTTCTTTATTGTCATTCGCACCACATATGGTACATTTGGTGGAACAAGATTGTGTACTCAGGGTCCCAGTTACATCCCACAATAAAATGTAGAATAAAAACAGTAATAAGATCTAAGATATGAACTAAGAATAAACATCAATTAAGAATACACTAAGCACTAATAGCATAAAAATAATAAAAACTATATGCCAAACAGCAGCACCAACATGAGTCTGTGTGAGCAGACGAGCACGAATGAACACAGTAACATAAAACAGATCAGCAGCAACATGAAACAGATCAGCAGCAACATGATGTGATTTTTCACAGGGATTATTTTGGTTAGATATTCATGAGTAACAGCCTCAGGGTAGAAGCTGTTCCTCGGTCTAGTTGTTCTACTCTTAATGCTCATTAACCGCCTTCCTGAGGGGAGCAGGGCAAAAAGTGCGTGTGCTGGGTTAGTATGTCATTCATGATGCAAATGACCCTCTTCCTGCATCTAGAGGTGTAGATGTCTGTGATGGTGGGGAGGCTGACTCCATCAGTCTTCTGTGCAGCCTTCACCACTTTCTGCAAAGCTTTTCTTTCTGCAGCTGTGCAGCTTCCATGCCACACGTTGATGCTGGAGCACAGGGTGTTTGTTCTGAAACAGTCATAAAAACAAATTGGCACAAATACAATACCCATAGCACAGGCCAAAATTTTCTACCACACTGTACATCCTGACATGTTCCAAGACAGTACAGCCAGGGTAGAACAGGAATGTGATGCAATCCTGGGTGTTCTTGGTAGTGCACGGGAACATGCTGCTGACAGTGCATGATACAGGTGAAGGAGAACATCTTGAGAAAATAACAAGTAAGAATGTATTTTGCGGTTACTCTTCACACAAAAAAATGTTTTGTTTTTTGGTCCTCTTGATCAAGTCACATTTTAGTGGGGTTATCCAGTGAAAAGAAAGCCTTGAAGATTGCCAGCTTTGCTACTGACCAAAAACACATTTTAATACAAGTTGAAAATTGTATGTAACACTTTCTGATGGTGTTTTAAATGCAATATATGAAATGCAAGAGATAGAAAGTGTGTGCACGAGAGTTTTAGATAAACCTCTTCTTGGAGAATAGACAGTGAAAGGTATATTTGCTGAGAAATGTTTTGCATCACTCAGAACCTTCTATGCATTCTGCTTGACAATTTTTGGATGACGTTGTTAGCAGGGGAGCTTTTTTCTCACTACAAACGTGCCTTGCTGTCATTGCTAAAGGTTAACTGTAAGTGCTTGCATGGTTGGTTGTTTAGCTGCAGTATCAAAGAACATTGGACTACGAGACACAAAGTTTGTTTTCTCAGTCATCCAGGTATATAACAACAAAAAAGGTTGAATCATGTCATCTGGACTTCGTTTTTTTGTTAAAAAGAACCGTTTCGCCCCTCATCCAAGAGGCTTCGTCAGTCTGAGGCCTAGCCATCTGGTATTACCCAGAAGCCACCCTGACTCTTGTGTTTCAAGCCTGCCTCAGATACCCCTGAAGTCTGGCCTTTTCACTAATGGTTTCAAAAACACAAAGTTTGTTTTCTCAGTCATTCAGGTATATAACAACAAAA
>NW_023620211.1:0-5483 GCF_014905685.2 Nematolebias whitei
AGGAGAAAGGAGTGGGATTAAAAACCATTAACTCAGTTGGAGAGTAGATCCAAACCTTAGGCTCAAAAGCAGCGTTTGGGAGCAAAAGTCACCGTAGTCTTGTCTAGAGACAACTTTGTGAAAGATGGGTGTATCGATAAAGTGTGAAGTTGAAGTGACTGGGCATGTTGTTGCTGAGTGATGGTAGAACGGAGCAGGAGGTGGACTGACGGGTCAAGGCCTCATTCTCAGTCGATCGTGTTGAGTCAAAAGGCAACACTCTGGATTTACTCAATAACCCTAACCTCAGGTCGGACACTAGATGTCGCTCTTCCTCCAGTTTTACCACAGTCTGACATTTGTTGCCTCTGCCTGCAGGAGAGGCTGTTTGTTTTCCAGCAACAACCACAAACACTTATTAACCTCATTCATCTCCATGGTTGCTGGTTTGTTTTTGATTTTAAGTTCCTTTTTTGCATGTGCACAAACGTCAGATGGTTTAGTGGGTGTTCCTGTGGGAGCGCACAGTAAAGTGCAGGTTGTGAGTTTGAAATTTAGCAGCTGAATGAAGCCTGAAGCTTTAGAGATTTCTCAGCAGAGATCAGATGTTCTGAACATGTCTGCAGCTTCCGGTGTCGCTGGGTGTTTTCCTCCCTCCCACTTTCAGCACTTCTGCTTTTCACCAAAGTGCCTTTACGCACAGAGAGAAGAGTCCTCCCGGGTCTGACTGGGTCCAGGTCTGACTGAGTCCAGGTCTGATGTTGAAGGATGATTCTGCTGCTCGGTCTGCTCTGGTCCTTCTGGACAGAACCAGTCCTGTGTCTGCAGTAAGACGGAGGTTTGAGCCTGGATAGAGACATCCGTCACTTCACAGTGTCCACCGACTCTCTCTACATCTCCACAGAAGAGAAGCTGTACCAGCTGAGCCACGACCTGGCTCCAGTCTGGACTCTGACCCAGAGAGGGGTTCTGATGGGCGGTGACCAGCTGGACCAGCAGGACTTTCAGCGGGTCTCTGAGGGGAAGTCAACTTTCATCGTCAACATGTTGCTTCCATTTGTCAGGAACAAATCAGTGATCAGCTGCGGAGTGATTGATGATGATTGTGGTTTCTGTGAGCTGCTGGACCTGAAGAAAATCTCTAAGGTTCTGCATATAGAACCCATCCAGGTGGGACCCCTGAGGCGCAGCAGCGCATCTGTTGGATTTCTGGTGGACGTGGAGAAACCTCCAAAGACTGAGACTTTTATCCTGACTGCGATCCAACAAGACAGCGAGGACACCAAGAAGTCTGGTTCTGATAATGAGATGATAAACCTCCATAATGCTGATAAAGCAGCGTACGGAGGAATATTTTCTAGATCTGATCCATCAGGAACCACACCTGGGATCAAGAGTGATTTTAATGTGACATTTGTGGACGGATTCCAGATCAGTTCAACAGTTTATCTTTTCTCCAACGTGGCAGTTATTAATATTATTAAATATTTTCTGCTGATTGAAGTTGAGCTTTGTAGGGCTCAGACCTCATGATCACCATAAAAGTTGTCAACTTTAAGGCTCGAGTGTTGCACCACTGCTGAGAAATGATCAAGACAAACTTTAGTTACTAAGTTTTATCTTCAGACGGAGTGAATAAATGTTAGATCTGACGCTTTTTATCTTTCTGTCTCCCAGTCGAACCCAAAGGTGCTGAAAGCGAAGGCGCTGCTCCTCAAGAAGAACTACATGAGCTCTGTGCTGGTGGTAAGGAAGAGGAGCTGGCTGGTTTTCTTCATCGGAACCACAGACGGGCAGTTCATCAAGGTTTGTCCCAAAGTTTAACAAGTCTAGGCAAAGAGAGAACTGCCTTTTAGGTAAAGGCTAAAAATATATGGCTAAACTGTAGCCTTTTATCTTTTTTCCTCCTTTCTGCTATTTGTATCCCTACAACTGTAAGTAATGATGACTTCCTGAGATTCTTTATAAATAAAATTATTTCAAGTAGGGAGAAAATTCAAACCATCTTTCCTACTATCGCCTCTTGTTCCCTGTTAGATGAGGCAGCTTTTAAAATGTCACTAGAACCTGATTTATGTTTGGACTGAATTGTCAAAAATAATAACTTCATCCAAACCATCCATGTGTCTTCTAGATCCCATCCCTGTCAAGCTAAAGAGGTATTTCCCTTAATTAATAACAGCGTCTTGGATCTGCTTAATTTGTCTCTAATGAACGGTCACATACCAAAGTGTTTGAAGACGACTGCAAAGCTTCAGAGTGGTTGTCTGTCCCTGAGGAGCTGAGGAGTCCCACAACAAAATGGTTTCTCACAGAGTAGTGAAGGATCCGAGCGGAGAGGTGAGTTTTTAACTCTCCTCCGACTCCGAGACGTTCGGAGAGTTCCTGTTTTTCTTCTTTCCCTTTGTTTTCCAGATGAAACTCATCATCTGGACCCACCTGAGCGTGGAGCCGAGTGTTCAGTCCAACTTCGCCTGTCACTTCCCCTCAACTCCTGCTCAGCTTTGTAGAACAACTGGACCTCCACCACATTACCCACAATGCACCTGCATCCTGTCTGACCTGCTGACGGTCAGCAGCTTTAAATTAATTATTGACGTGTTCTCTGCAGCAAAATCCTTTACTTCCTGTTTGACAGAAAATGTTACGCTTTAATTAGGAGAAATACGAATAAATAAAACGCAGCAGATTTAAACGTTCAGCTGCACAAAAAACTGAAAACTAGAGAAATTACATTTCCTGTGAGAATGCAAGTGTGAATATTTATTGCTGAAGAACTTGCAGAAAAAACAGTTGAAATTAGTAAAGAAACAGCTGAAAATAGCAAACAGTAGTTGAAAAGTAGTTGAAAAACCATAAATAAATTTAAACTAGCAGAAAAAGATGAAAGTAGCAGAAATTACCATGAAAAACTTGAATTTATCTGAAAACGGCTGAAATGAGCTAAGAAATGCTAAAAAGGTAGCTGAAACATTAGAACAAGTTGAACGTAGCAGATGAAAGGAGAAAGAACATGTTTGTCCAATTAGGCTGAAAGAAGCAGAAATAAGCACGAAAAGTGGAAATTATCTGAATAAAGCTGAAATTTGCAACAAATAAACAACAGCTGAATAGTAGCTAAAAAGTTGAAAGAAGCTGTTGCGTTTGGAGCTGACTGCAGGTCGTCAGTCACTGCAGCTAGCTACTGCTAACCGTGGGCCTCCTCTCTGACCCTGGACCCTCAGCCAGCCTCCACCGCTTCCTCCGGCTCGAATCTCTCCCAGAAGTGGCAACTCATACTAATCAATAAATCAAGAAGACGTCAATTAAGTTTTTCCAATTGTATTAAAATCAAGGCAGGACAAGGTTACAGTTTTACAGCACTGGACTCTCGGGTCTGATGCGTTCACAGACCCGGAAGAGCCCCGATGTCCTGTGTCATTACTCATTTATAGGCTCCTAAGACTCCTCCTTCGCAGAAGGTGAGCTCAACCTGTCAGTGGATGAGGGGGCGTGACTAAGTGGTTTGGTCCACTTTGGTTGGTCTTGTTGCTGTTTTAAGTGCTATATAAATAAATTGGTATGGTATGGTAAGTGTGATCTCAGTGGATCTTATGTGGTTCTGACGTGTTAGGAAATATGAGATGGGTGCTTCAAAAGTCTTTTTCTACGTGATGTAGCAAGCAGATTAAACTATTCCTTGACGGATACTGAATCTCAGGGAGACTCTTTTTAGAGTGGCTGGCCCAGTTTAACCCAGTCAGAACCGGGCCATAATTTCATTATAATCCCGTCTCTGAGCAGATCAAAACCATAGGACCAGTCTAGATAAATATTCCACAAAGCTTAAATTAACAACAGGAAATAGAGAGAGCACAATGTTAGTGAATTATGCTGAAAAAAGTTTAAATTAGTGCAAAAAATCTGGACTTAGCTGAAAAAGCTCAAATTAGCATAAAAACAGCTAAATAGTAGCTGAAATTACAGCAAAAGCTGACATTTGCAGAAATTAGCTGAAAGAAGTTAGAAGCACAAAATGTTGTAGTTAGCCGAAATAATCTGAAAGGATCAGAAACAGCTGAAAATAGCTGACAAAGTTTAAATTTGCAGAAGGAAGCAGTCGTGTGAAGGTTTAATAAGCATTAAAAAAACAACATTTAGGTCTTTTTGAGCAGCTTCGTGAAGTCATACCACTTCAATGAAATCTAAAAACCTTTGTCAGTAAATTGTTTTGTACAAACCGGATGCCAAAAGTGGGGGCACTAAACAAATTGTGAATAAAAACTGAATGCAATGATGTGGAGATGGCAAATGTCAATATTTTATTCGTAATATAACATAGATGACAGAGCAAAAGTTTAAGCTGAGTAAATGTAACATTTTAAAAGAAAAATATGTTGATTCAAAATTTCACAGTGTCAACAAATCCCCAAAAAGTTGGGACAAGTAGCAATAAGTGGCTGGGAAAAGGAAATTGAGCATATAACAAACAGCTGGAAGACCAATTAACACTAATTAGGTCAATTGACAACATGATTTGGTATAAAAAGAGCTTCTCAGAGATTCAGAGAATCTTTTGATGAAGAGGTGGGTCTGTGTCGGTCGCCACCTCATCCCCCCATTTTAAACGCACTGTATAACAACATGCATCAACACCATATTCGAGTGGGAGGAAGTGGGTCTGTTCATAATTTATTTATGCATATATAGATTTCTTTTTTTCCACAAACACCTCCTTTCTCCGTGTGACACTAGGGGTCGGGGATGGGGGGGGGGCGCATTGTTGGGGTAGGCTTTGGGCCTTGGGGGCGGTTGGTGATGGGGCCGGTGCTTCGGCTCCCCCTGGGCTGTTCCGATTCTTTTAATCTAGGTTCCTGGTTGCGATGGCCGGCACTTTGACCGGGGTGGCTGCCGGCTTTCGGCGGGGGGTCGGCTATAGTAGTGTTCGTGTGGTCATTGGTGGTGTAGGGCGGCGGTTGGGGGCGTGGCTTCGCCTCATCGGGGCACTGGCTGGTCTACCTGGGTGGCATTTGCGGTGGGGGAGCTGTGTGTGTAGGTGGCGTGCTGGGGCGTCTCCGGGCCTATGGTGCAGAGCTCTTGATGTGGGAGCCGGCCCTCCTCGGCTGCAGCTCCCTGCTGCTCTGCCCCTTGGGCTGGGGCTGGCCTGTGGTCGCTGTCAGGTAGATGGTGCATGCGGTCGGCCCGACAGAGATTCTGTCGGGCTATCTGTGTGTGCCTGTTTGTTGCTCAGGTTGGGTTTTTGGTGGTCCCCCCTCTCTTGGATCAATTTGGGCCCCACGTTTGGTGTGGGGCCCACTCCCCCCGGTCGTGCCCCCCTTTGGCGGGGGCCCCCCTTGCCGCCGGTGCATTGGTGGCTCTCGGCGTCTGGGCTGGGTGGTGGGGTGTACGTCGGTCCACCCTGGTTGCTGCCTGGTGGGGCCTGGGTGCCCTGGCTCTGTCGGGGCTCTGCTGGGGGGTGGTATGGCCTCGGGGCTTGGGGCTCGGTGTCCATGGCCGGATCTACT
>NW_023620211.1:5583-7246 GCF_014905685.2 Nematolebias whitei
CAGCTTCCTGGAGGCTCTGCATTGTGGTTGCTGGGGTCACCCGGTTCCTTCCTCTGCTCTTCTCTGGGGGGGTGCGGTTCTCCCTGTTGGGAGACTCCTGGGGCTCCGGGCCTGGGGGCCGCTGTGTGTCTGTGGCTCCGGTCCTCCCTATGTTGCCATTGTGTCCTGGGGGGGTGGGTCTGTGGGCCCCCGCATCCACTATTGGGCATTCTTTTGGAAAAATCTGGTGGTGGCGGGCGTGCTTGCACGGGTGTTTGGATTCACGTGCTTTGACAGATGCACGCTAGGTTGGGTAGTGGTGGAAGCTAGATGATTCCTTGTGCCATGTCGAATGTTTCATGGTGATATTGTGGGTGGCATTGTGCTGTGCATGTTGTTTTGTCGTGGTGGTCTCTCGTTTTATCTATTTCTCTTTTATTTATTTATTTTTTTCTTCTTCTTTCTTCTCTTTCTTTACAAATATAAGAAAAATAAAATAAAAAATAAAAATAAATAAAAAATTGAGCGATGATGATAAGTTCATTGAAACACTTCACAATGTTTCAACACTTAAACTGAGCTCAAAAAAAAAAAAAGATTCAGAGAATCTGGAACAATCGCTGTGCGTAAGGGTCAAGGCTGTAAAACTCTACTGGATGCTCGTGATCTCCGGGCCCTTAAACGTCACTGCACCTCAAACAGGAATGCCACTGTCAAGGAAATAACAGAATGGGCTCAGGAGTACTTCCAGAAAGCATTGTCAGTGAACACAATCCATCGTGCCATCCGCCGTTGCCAGCTGAAACTCTACAATGCAAAGAGGAAGCCATTTCTATGCAAGCTCCACTAGCTCAGACATTTGCACTGGGCCAGGGGTCATTTAAAATGGAGTGTGGCAAAATGGGAGACTCTTCTGTGGTCAGATGAGTCACGATTTGAAGTTCTTTATGGAACACTGGGACGCCATGTCATCCGGACCAAAGAGGACAAGGATAGCCCAAGTTGTTATTAACACTCCGTTCAGAAGCCTGCATCACTGATGGTATGGGGTTGCATGAGCGCTTGTGGCATGGGCAGCTTGCATGTCTGGAAAGGCACCATTAATGCAGAGAACTATGTTCAGGTTCTAGGACAACATAAGGTCCCATCTAGACGCCATCTCTTTCAGGGAAGACCCTGCATTTTTCAACACGATAATGCCAGACCACATTCTGCAGCAATCCCAACATCATGGCTACGTAGGAGAAGGATCCGCGTACTGAAATGGCCAGCCTGCAGTCCAGATCTTTCACCTATAGAGAACATTTGGTGCATCATAAAGAGGAAGGTGCGACAAAGAAGGCCCAAGGCGATTGAACAGTTAGAGGCCTGTATTAGACATGAATGGGAGAGCATTCCTATTTGTAAACTTGAGAAACTGGTCTCCTCTGTCCCCTGACGTCTGTTGAGTGTTGTAAGAAGATGGGGGGGATGCCATACAGTGGTAAAAAAGGACTTGTCCCAACTTTTTTGAGATTTGTTGACGCCATGAAATTTGGAAACAACAGATTTTTCCCTTAAAATTATACATTCTCTCAGTTTAAACTTTTGATCTGTGATTTGTGTTCTATTCTGAATAAAATATTAGATGTTGGCACCTCCACATCATTGCATTCAGTTTTTATTCACAATTTGTTTAGTGCCC
>NW_023620212.1:0-2721 GCF_014905685.2 Nematolebias whitei
ATATATATATATATATATATATATATATATATATATATATACACACACACACACACTGTGGAAATGGGAAATTACTTATTTACTTATGGTGGGTTTAAAGTCAATTAAATTAATCAGTTTATGGTGTTTACTCCCTTTCATTATAGATGTGTTTTCACATAGAGACAAGGTGGGTATGGTAGTATGACGTAATTTGTTTTGGACAACGAGTAATGTGGGGTAACTTGTTTTGAAAAAAACAGGTGTGGGGTTTCACATTCTAGGGGCAGTTAGAAACTCTCCCAAAAGATACAGATAGTAAAACTTTTTTATCACTCTGAGGAGAAGGTGCATAGGAGGGGCTCGATGTCATGGCAACAGTATGAGTGAGCAGATGATTATCCAATCGAAAGAAGATCCTCCCTCAAAGGGGGACAGGCTTAGGAAAGGTTTATAACATTGTGTAATGAGGAAGTAAAGTTAGACACACTCCTGGGTAGCCATCTTTAATGACCTCAAGGTGACGTACTCTGTCTGTCTCCTGAAATGCATTTCAGTCTGTGTTCTGTTTTTCTGTTTTGTCTTTTGCTTTAACTTTGTTTTAAATAAATCCTATAAAACTAAGGTGAAGTCTCCGGAGCAGTACCTGGCCGATCAAATGAACACGCAGAGGGAAAACTGGTCTCCCTCAACAACACACATATATATTCAACCTTTATTGATACAGGTTAATCCCATTGAGCCAATAGGACTCATTTACAAGAGAGACCTGGATTTTAACATAGAGTGATAACAATAGTGGCTAACAAACTGTTTTTCAATTGTAAAACAAACAAACAATAAAAAAAAATGTATGAATCATTTGTGTATGTCTATTGTTGTCGTTGTTATCACTGTCTTATTATCTTGTGCTGCCTGCTCTGGTCCAGTCTCTTCACAGACGATGTGAGTGATGGTGGACATCTTTGGAGGTTGCTGTGTTGAAGCTCCATGAATCAGCCTCTCTGTAGCTTCAGCACCTTCACTGTGCTTTGAGGGAATCACTGAGCTGCCATTGTTCTTCAGAGTTAGAAGGTGGTAGCTCTCGTCAAATGATGATCTCCAGCATCATCTTGTTCATGTCAGGCTTTTCATCCACTGAACACAGCCACCTGTAAACATCAGGGGGACCAGTAGCTGTTTAACACATCTGGAAGGAAACCAGTGAGATTTTATTATGACCATGACCATTATGATATGATGTTATGTGAGGGAGTGGTGGCGCAGAGGTTAGAAGATGGGCCTGTAAATGGAAAGTCGCAGGTTCAACTCCAGGTACCGTCAACATCAAAATCTGGGTGGAAAAGGTGAAACACCCACACCTGCCTCCACGCTCATTGGCCCCACTCTGGGCCCCTGAGCAAGGCCCTTAACCCCCACCATCTGCTCCCTAACAGGACTCTCTTGAAAATGAGTTCTCGTGACTCAATGAGACTACCTGTATAAATAAGGTTAAATGAAAAAATAAAAGTTTAAAATATATATATATTTTTTTCCTGCTATTCTACGGTGAAACCAGACGTGTTCCCCCCCACCCCCGCTTCCCTGCTGCGCTCTTTTGTCCTGTGAACCCTTAAAAAAGCGTCTTTTTTTCCTGCATACCTCTTAATTCGAAGGATCAGCTGGTCTCTCAACAAAATCGATCAACTTCTCCCGACAGGAGTCAGGGTAAGGAGGACCGTCTAACCTCTAAGGAAACAAATTGGATTCATGATGACAACTAGATTCTACTGTTTGGGTTGGTGAAATCTGGTTGTCTACAAATTCGTGTGGAGGTGTTGATGCTTGACAGTGCTCGGACTGAATGTGGAGCTGTGACAGGGAATTGGAGCAGCTGTTATCAGGACTGTGATCTCCCTGGCAGCACTCATGAATGGTGGGAATAATCTGGAGAAGCTGTGAGCTCGACTTTTGGAGTAAAGAATCAATTCAGCTATTTTGGAGTTTCCATCAGAGAATATGTGCACCAAGACTTTAAAGGCAGAACCAACAATTCATGAGTTCTGCCTGACCCAAACTGTGGCCTTGATGCCGGACTTATCTCAACTCCTCCTGGAATGTTTTAAAAACAACAAAGATGCTTTGACTGTTTCCTCACCCCTCCCTTCCCCAAGGCTGTGGACATGTAACAGAACCTCAACTGAGCTGAAGATGAACGTCACCTCTTATCTGGACAATGGCTGGCTGAGGGGGGGCTCTGGACTATGCTACGACTTTCCCTTTAAAATTCAATGTTTTCACCGCCTATATGTACATGTATAACGTCTGTTTATGTTGCTTTGCTGTGGTAGGTTTTTTTGATGCCTCAAATTGTGCCCTGTCTAGGACACGGTGTGAGAGAGATTTTTTTTATACCGTCTCTCCTCATGTTTTCTTTCCTTTTCTTATCTAAGCAAAATATTATTCTGAATAAGAAGGCCGCTCTAATTATTTATAGCCGCAGCTTCGTGCACTCCGCCCATCTTCGGACGACTGTACGTACATATTTGCGTTGTATCTTGGTGCAATGCCAATAAAGTTAATTCTGATTCTGAAATACTCACACATCATTAGGCCGAGGTTGTGGGTGTGACGTGCACGTTCCTGAGAGGCCACAGACAGACCAGCGCAGCTTTTGTTGAGTTCCTGTAGTCCTGCAGGTTTCAAGCTGAAATGAAAAAGCATAATGAATATGAACTTTACAGTCTATAGTTACCTGTACAT
>NW_023620212.1:2731-7246 GCF_014905685.2 Nematolebias whitei
ATGGAGGTATCTCACCTTGTGACTGACAATAAAATATGTAAATTTTTGAACGTTAATGAACTTATAATGATGTTCCAACTCTTTGAAGGTGAACTGATGGTACCACACCATCTCTCAGTTGGACAGTCTGATCAGTTTTATCAAAACCCTCCTGTTTAAAATCCTCACTGCACAGATGAATCCTCTTCAAAGATACTTCCACCTCTTCCTCACATCTTTTTCTTTGGGAAACCTTCAAAATGAAAACAGGAGATTTGTGTCTACACAAAAACATTGTACAAAGTAGGTCAATCTTATTTTCTATTTCCTATATTCGCCCTAGTTTTTTTTTATTTATTTCCTAGAACTTAAACAAAACTCCAATTCTGATGCATATCTGTTGATAATGAACCAAAGCTACTGAAATATTGAGTATGCTTGTTAGAAAAATATTCCTGTCATCAGATCTCAGCTTCATTGAAGCTGAACACTGGTGTTACTGTTAGGGAGCTGACACCCACAGGTTTGATCTGCGACACATGAAAGGTCGGGTGGACCTTCATGGAGGAAGGCAGACGGAGCCTCACAGCAGAGGGATTTACGACTCTCTCCACGGGAAAAGGCCCGATGAACCTAGGGGAGAGTTTCCTCGGAAAGTCCTTTAACTGAATATCTCTGGTGGAGAGCCATACCTTCTGTCCTACTTGATACGAGGGTGCGGATGAACGGTGCCGGTCGGCAGACCTTTTGTTCCGGTGGGTGGTGCGCATTAAGGCTCTTCTGGTCTGGTTCCATATCTTGCGACAACGTTGGAGGTGGTGTTGGACGGAGGGGACCAAGGCGTCAGTTCATCATTGGGGAACAAGGGAGGGTTGTAGCCCAGTGAAATTTCAAAGGGGGAAAAAACCAGTGGCAGAGGAGGTGTGACAGTTGTGAGCATATTCGACCCAAGGTAAGTGTTTGCACCAGGATGTGGGATTGTTATTGATGACACAGCCTAATGACGTTTCAAGTTCTTGGTTACACCTCTCAGATTGACCATTAGACTGGGGGTGATGACCAGAAGTGAGACTAACCTTAGCTCCGAGGGTAGTACAGAATGCCTTCCAGACCTGAGAAATGAACTGGGGTCCACGGTCCGACAGGATGTCCAGGGGGATGCCGTGAAGGCGAAAAATGTGGGTGACCATCAGCTGAGCGGTCTCCAAAGTGGTGGGTAATTTGGGTAGAGGGACGAAGTGTGCAGACTTGGAAAATCTGTCAATGATAGTAAGAATGACAGCGTTACCTTCAGAGGGTGGGAGACCAGTGACGAAGTCCAGAGAGATGTGTGACCAGGGACGACTTGGGATGGGTAAAGGCTGAAGGAGACCGGCAGGCTGTTGATTTCAATTCTTGTTTCGCGCACATGTTGAACAGGCAGAGACAAAGTCTGTGATATCAGGATACAGAGTTGGCCACCAGAAATGTCTTTTACAGAAGGCAATCATACGTGTGACTCTGGGATGGCAGGTAAAGCAATGGTTATGGACCCAGTCCAGTACCTTACCAATAACTGATTTGGGGATAAACCTCCTTCCAGGTGGTCCAGAGCCAGGGTCAGGTTCAGAAGCTTGTGCCAATCTGATGGTGTTTTCGATATCCCAGGTGAGGGTCCCCACGAAGCAAGTGGACGGGAGAATGCTTGAGTTGGTCTTGGGAAAACCTGAGGGTGAAAACTGTCTGGAGAGAGCATCGGGTTTAACGTTTTTAGAACCGGGTATGTATGTTATGGAAAAATTGAATCTGGCAAAAAATAAGGACCATCGGGCTTGTCTGGGGTTTAGTCTCTTAGCGTTCTGCAAGTAGGCTAGATTTTTATGGTCAGTCCAAATAACAAAAGGTGTTTCGAAACCCTCGAGCCAGTGTCTCCATTCTTCCAGAGCCAATTTGATAGCCAATAGTTCACGATTGCCCACGTCATAGTTCTTTTCAGCTGGGGAGAGTCGCCGAGAGAAAAAGGCACAGGGATGGACCTTGTTGTCTGCGTCTGAACATTGGGACAGGACTGCCCCAACACCGAGATCCGAGGCATCAACCTCTACAATAAATTGCCTCTTGGGGTCAGGGTGGCACAAAATAGGAGCAGAGGAGAAACGAGCTTTCAACTCACCAAACACTGTGTCTGCCTCAGGAGTCCAACAAAAGGTTTTTAATGTGGAGGTGAGTTGAGTGAGGGGAGCAGCAATCCGGCTGTAATCTTGAATGAACCGTCTATAGAAGTTGGCGAAGCCCAGGAACCGCTGGAGTTGTTTGCAGTCTTTAGGGACTGGCCAGTCAGTGACAGCTCGGACCTTCTCTGGGTCTGCACGAAACTGTCCCTTCTCCAAAATGAAACCCAAGAAGGGGACAGAAGTTACATGAAAATCACACTTCTCGGCTTTTACAAATAGTTGATTCTCATACAAACGCTGTAGTACAGCCTTAACATGGTTAACATGTACTCTTTCATCACGGGAGTAGATAAAAAATATCATCTAAGTAGACAAAAACAAAGTCATCCAAAAAATCTCATAGGACATCATTAATGAGAGCCTGGAAAACAGCAGGTGCATTTGTTAGTCCGAAAGGCATCACCAAATATTCAAAGTGTCAAGGGGGGTCTTAAAAGCAGTCTTCCATTCGTCCCCCTCCTTTATTCTTACCAAATGGTATGCATTGCATAAGTCTAGCTTGGTGAATATGGTTGCAGAATGGAGCTGATCATGAACTGCATCAATTAGTGGAAGGGGGTATTTATTCTTTACAGTGATTGCATTTAATCCTCGGTAATCAATACAGGGTCTGAGGGTCTTATCTTTCTTGTCTACAAAAAAAAAAAACCCTGCCCCTAGTGGGGAAGTGGAGGGGCGGATTATGCTGGATGCTAAGGAGTCTTCGATGTAATCTTTCATAGACTCCTTTTCAGGGCCTGAAAGGTTATATAACCGACTGGATGGAAATGTAGCATCAGGAAGGAGTTCAATAGCACAGTCGTAAGGTCGGTGCGGGGGTAGTGTCAAGGCTTTACTCTTACTGAAAACGTGGGCCAGGCTATGGTAAACTGGGGGAACCTTAGTTAAATCGATATCATCGGGGGGTTCCCTCCCTTTAACGGGAGTAGAGACAGCCGTTTTAAGACAGGACATTAAACAATCCTTGCTCCAACTCTCTAAACGACGTTCTGACCAATTAAAAATGGGGTTGTGTTTGGTGAGCCAGGGATACCCAAAAATTAACTGAGATCTGGGTGAATCAAAGACAAGAAACTCACCCAGCTCATGATGATTGCCAGAGACAACAACGTGAAGATCCGAGACCTTGTGAGTGATTTGGGCGAGATGTTATCCAGTTAGCCCTGTGATAGAGCGAGATGAGGTGAGTGGTACGGTGGGGAGTTGGAGTTGTTCCACTATGTCTCTGGAGATCAGACTTTGTTCTGCACCAGAATCGATAAGAGCAGAAACGAGCAATTTAATTTGATCATGAAGTATGGTAGCAGGTACAGACAGAAGCGAGGCAGGGGAGATTGGGGATGAACTTGGCGGCGTCCCCGTTTTACTGCCGAGCCGGTCCGTTTCCCCGTACAGGACAAGTGGCGACAAAGTGTCCCTTGTTACCGCAGTAGATGCAGACCTTCGTGGCATACCGTCTCTGTCTTTCCTCAGGAGATAGTCGGGTCCTCCCCACCTGCATTGGTTCAGGTTCAGACTCGGGCGATGAGGAAGTTCTGGTGTTGTTATTCTCGGTTGACCAAAAAAAAACATGCTGAGGATTATGGGTAACGTAGTTTCTTTCCTTTCTACGTTCCTTTATTCTGTTGTCGATGCGGATAGAGAGAGAGATTAATTCATCCAAGCTCCCGGGTTCATCCCGGGAGGCAAGCTGGTCCTTTATGTTCTCATTTAAAGAATTAATATATGTACCTCTTAATGCTAGTTCGTCCCATCCAGCCTCCTCAGCCACAATACGAAAGTCCACAGAGTGATCGGCTGCCGACTTACTTCCTTGTCATAGTGATAATAGTTGTTTTGCGGCCGCCTCCTGGTGGAGTGGATGGTCGAATACATGTTGGAATTCTTGAATGAACGCTTGAGAAGTTAGAGAATCAGGAGAATGGGCAGTTAGAAACGCTTGGACCCAACGGAGAGCTTTTCCCTTTAATGCTGAAACAATGTAAGTTATTTTGGCGTAATCATTCGGAAACAGAGATGGGGAGCAAGCAAAGGCCAAGTTGCATTGGAGCAAAAATCCCCCACATTGACTGATATTACCTTCAAAATATTCAGAAGGTCTCAGATCTGGTTCTCTGAATGGCAACACAGGACTTGGAGACAGGCTGGGAACAGAAGGTGGGTTAGCAGGAGTGGCAGGAATTAAGTTGATTAACTTGCTGTCTAAGGCAGCTACACTGTGAGAAACTTGATTTAAAGTGGCGGTGGTATTTTGTTGAAGTTGGTAAAGATGTTGATACATTTTATCAAGTTCAGCAAACTTACTCTCATAAACTTGTGTAGA
>NW_023620213.1:0-7246 GCF_014905685.2 Nematolebias whitei
GGCCCTAATCCGGGCTGGGTTTCGGGTTAGAAATGACAGCTCTAGTCTCTGGTGCCCATGTCCAGCAGTAACTGTGTGAGAGGTGGGGGACACCCTGGACAAAGTCGCAAGTCCATCACAGAGCAAGTCAAATATTCCTGAATAAAACAGTGATTCCAAGTCTTCTGACGCTCTTCTCTTCTGCTTTAACAATTTCAATTTAACTTTTTCAATTCAGTTTATTTATACAGCGCCAAGTCACAACAGAAGTCATCCCAGGGCACTGAACAGAAACATTCATTTATATAAAAATAAGTTGATCAGTTCCTCAGAGCAGAATCACAGAATGTGCCAAACTTCCAGCCTCTTTGGGAGTCTACGGTAAAACTTTTATTTTATTGTGATATTGTAGTTTTTTTTTTGTTGTCGTTCGTTTCCAGGTCTCTGGAGCAGCTCCTGGTGTCTTTGCAGTGGGGCAGACAGCAGACTTACTACCCCAGTGCACAGCCCCTCAGCATGGGAGAGCTGGCTGCAGCCAATCACAAGCTGGCAGATGCCATCAACTCCCACCTGCTGGGGAAAAGCAGCAGCGGCGTGACGAAGAGCAGCGGCGTGACGAAGAGCAGCGGTGCAGCAGCTGAGCAGCTCTGTAGCACGCCAGCTGAGAAGATGGCTGAGAAGGTATCCCCAATACAATTCCTTACCACAACTTTTATTTTAATACGCCCGTCGAAAGATATGTATTGTGGGAAAGTCTCTGTCCATCAACTTTCTTTATTCCGGGTCGTAACTTCGAACCCACTCAAGATAATTTAATGAAACTTGATACACATTTGCACCACCATCAGACAAAGTGTCATTTGACCTTTCATCAGCCTAGCTTCAAGGTCACAAATCAAAGTCAAATGTTCTTTGGCTGTATGGACTAGAAGTTCTGATCCGCTCAAGATAATTTAACAAAACCAATACACATTTCTACAATCACTACACGGTGTCACATAATCTTTTCATCACCCCAGCAACAAGATCAAGGTCACAAATTAAGGTCAAATGATATACAAGGGTCTTCGCTTCTCTGGATCATTGCTATAGATCGCTGTATAATAGTTTGTTGATGGGCATATGATGTGCCGTATGCGGTACTCGTCTTTAATTCTTGACAGAAAAATAATGTCACGTTTTATCTTTTTTAACCGTAGGTGCTGAAGAGTTTAAATCCAGTCCAGTGTTCAGAAAACAAAGCCGAGCCTCCGCTCTGCGATTCCACTTCCTCTAACTTTCTCAACAAGAAGAGCATCGGCAGGTTCCACCCTTACACCCGCTACGAGAACATCACCTTCAACTGCTGCGAGCGCTGTACTGGAGACATCGTTGTGCTTTGAAGTGAAAGAGGAGGAAACGTCTTCACCGGACTCTCTGGAAGCAGCAGAATTGACTTAATTTACAGCAGAGTCGTCATCGATGACTTGCTGGTGCTTCGAGTGGACACAACGCATTCATGTGGAGGTTTCTTTTTTCAGATATTGATTTAAACGCAGAGATATTGTAGGAAGCGATTATGAAAGTTTAGTCGTTTTATGTAGGAAATTTATTGCAGTAATTAAGACTTTTATCTCCACTGTAGCTCAGTTTAATTGTTTGTGTCCAGGCTGTGCAGTCATGGTGAATCAGTGTTGGAAGACGAGCAGATGTTCTTACTGAAACCCGTCGGTGTTTGTTTCTGCATTTTCCTTAACTGATACTTGTGTGAGGAATCAGACGAGCTGGGATACCAAGTGTGAGTGAAGGTTGACAGAACAGACGCCTCTCATAACGCTTGCTTCTGGAGGACAGAGCTTTCAGCGTTTGAAATGACTATTTTATCAATATTTAGTTTTTAAATGCAGTCAAATTTTGTTTTAGCGTGTTGAAAGTGCACCCGATGGTACGAGAAATTATTGGACAGTGTTGCAAATAACGATTTCTTTTTGTTATCTAGTTTGTATACTTTGTTTTATACGACTAAATATTAGTATTACTGCTGTTTCATAAAGCTGGTTGTACAATATTATGGTTTAACAGGAAAAAAATGTTGTTTTTTCCTCCTGCAGTGATGAAAAGAGATTTTTTTTTCCTTGTGAAAGTATTAAAAAACTAATTTATTTGGTGTGGAAGAGTAAAATAAAGACCAAAGATTTTTTTTTTTAAACCTTTTTAATATAACTTTTTTTGTCATTTATTCACTGTGCAGTCAGTTTACAACAGATTATTAATCGCTTGTCTCTATTTTCAAACATATGCGTCCTTAAGTTTGTGCAAGTCACTCGTCCTGCCACCTCGTCTTGGAACTGTTTGCACTTTTTCTTGCTTCCATTTTGCTTTTGAATGATGCACGTACTTTGGTCTCTGGTGTATTCTTTCCACCAACAAATCCAAACTTTTTAAAAGCGTTCTGACTTTGAAAAGTCCCTCCCCTGTCTCTTTTATCTGACTTTATCAGTTCATCTTCATCCTCCCACCACACTCGGTTTGTGTAACTGCTGGTCTTTGCAGGCACTGTTTGTTGATGGCAGAAGCCGTCGTGTTTCCTCTTCGGGACAAACTCCAAAGCTTCTTGCCATTTCCCAGTGTCTTTGATCGTGAGCATGATATTTAACATCTGGTCCAGAGTCAGGTTTTTGCTTCCCAGATCCCAGTCCAGAAACTCATCCAGCGGTAGGCGAGCTGTAGCTAGTTTCAGACGCTTGGCGTTGGCCAAAGACGTGCCCGGCCTGAGTGACCGGTCTACAAGACCACCAATAATGTAGACCTTTGACTTGTCAAATGTGCGGAGAACATTAGGGGAGTCTGCAGTCAGGTACACGAGTTGTTCTCTGGGGAAGAGATCAATGTACTGCTGCTTAGTGCTGGTGATGAGCAGGTGTTCCCACATTTTAGCGCCATATTGCTTCACCAGCTCTTTTTCGTAGAGACCATCTGGCTGCACGTTGCAAAAGTGGAGGTGAAAGGGGTCAGTGGCACGCCGGTTAAACCCTTCCACCTTCATCAGCTGGGACACGGCGTTTTCCAACTCCCTCTTGGACATGTTGGAGTCGTAGCTCATATCGAACACAAGCGGCTGCCCAAAAATCATTGCGCTGGCAGCTCTCCAGTTCACAAGTTTGTCCATGGATTTGTCCCAGAATTGGAGAAACATTGTGTTTTTCAATTTGTGCCCTTGTTGATCATCTTCGCCGCTCATTTCTCTTTTCTCCTGTAAAAAGGCTTCTCTTTCGATCTTCTTCTGCTTCTGCTTCTCTTTGTGAGCCAGTTTGTACTTCTCCCGAAGGGACAGGTACTTCAAGTACTTTTTCCTGGAGGTCTTGGTGGCGAGACCTGCCAGAGTCTGCATCTCCAATTCGGTCAGCTCTTGAGGTACGAGCTTCCCAGCTAGTCGCCACATTGAAACGAGCTCACGAGTTGCCTCCATTGAGGAGCTGTCGTTGGAATCTGCTCCTGTTTGTTTCAGGCCGCCAAGTTCCTCACTCTGCTCCACCTCATTACCAAGTCTCTGTACCTGGAATGTTGCTTGGGATGTCATCACAGATTTCCATTTGTCCAGATCTACTGCTTCCGTTTCTTTGTTTTTTCCTCCACCTTCGCTGGCATCATTTTTTGCAGGGTTTCCTGTACAGATGTGGTAAACCGGGATGGACGGCGTGCAAAGTGTGTTAGGCAACTGGTAAGAACGAATCTCCTTCTGGGATGCCACAACTGCGTTTTTCAGCAGTAAATTACTGCATCTGGACGTGAAAATCCGTAACATTGTACATGAACTAAGTCAAAACCTCAAGAGAAGTCACTTTGCTTGAAAAACAACGGAACGGAAGTCAATTTGATGTCGGTACCTACGCGGGTTTCCCGGGGCTCCTTTTGATTAAAATATACAAAAAAAACCATTTGATTCTTGACACACGTCTCAAAAAGTCGCCAGGTTATGACCGCATGCTTCTTCGTTCACGTTTCCTGCTAACAAAAAGGTCACGTTGTTACGCGGTGTTACACCTAAATGTGTCGTACTGAAAAGTTGCAAGTGTCAAAATAACTGTTCTCAGAAACAGAAACTTAAGAAAAATTTTCATGATAAGCTAATGAATCGATTATTTTTTTTATGAAAGTCCAAATAACTTTTTTTATAGGCTTTAAAAGATCAACTTATAGAATTATATTTGTCGTTTCTGGGGGAGGCTTTTATAACGTTGCACAACAACAAAGACGCCATTTCCTTCTTTTTCTAAAACAGGTTAAGCTAAATCTTTAGCCTCTAAAAATGAGCTTGTTTTTGCCCAAACTGACTTCTAAAAAAGACATAGATGAAGTTATTAAAGGCGTAGCAGAGAAAGTTGTAGTTCTGCGCTTCGGGAGAGACGAAGACTCTGTTTGTCTGCAGTTAGATGAAATTGTAATCAGCTTTTTAACAACTTGTGACGTTTGTTTTTGTTACTAGCGCTAATTTTTCTTCCCTCTCTTCATTTAGTTATCAAAAACTGCCCACGACTTGAGCAACATGGCGTCCATCTACATAGTTGATGTCGACAAAGCTCCTATTTACACCAGGTACTTTGACATCAGCTACATCCCCTCAACAGTTTTCTTTTTCAACGGGCAGCACATGAAAGTTGATTATGGGTAAGTGGGGAACTATTAATTAGTCATCATGCTTTCATGTTTAGTAAAACTACTTATATTTAGCAGTAAAACCATTCTTAACAGAGCTGAATGCAGGAAACAAAAAGCTGAAGTCAAAGAAAATCTATAGACAAATTATTTGGTGGTTTTCTGCCTGTTCTCAATAAGAACGGGAATGTTTCACTTCTATAATTCATTATTGTTGATGCTGAAAAGTGATCCATCCATTGTCTTTACCCGCTTCTTCCTTTTCGGGTCGTGGGGGTTACTGGTTCCCATATCCAGCTATTCACTGCGAGAGGCGGGGGACCCTGGACAGGTTGGAAGTCCATCACAGGGACAAATGAGCAAACGCTATTACTTTTTTGTCTTGGTGCTCCCACGTTAACCAGCTTCTTGCTTTGTCTTCAAAGCTTTAAAAGAGCATTAAGCGAGCCAGGCTTCCTGGGTCCCAAATACAACTACTGTACACATGCCTGTGTAAACGGTCATCTATAATGATGTCATTTATTAATTGATTTTTTTTTTTTTTTCAGCTCTCCTGATCACACCAAGTTTGTTGGCAGCTTCAGAACCAAGCAGGATTTTATCGACCTGATTGAGGTGATTTACAGGGGAGCCATGAGGGGGAAAATGATTGTCCAGAGTCCCATCGACCCTCAAAATGTTCCAAAATATGATCTCCTCTACCATGGAATTTAAAAGCAACGCCCTCATCTGTATGGACTCATTAATAAGCACCAACTACAGTTTAGCAACTATGAAGTTGGCTGGACATGTTTTGATACGACAAGTAATGTTTCTCTGATTTAGAGACTGTTGAAAAAAAAAAAATCTAAACCATTAACCACAAAACACAAAGGATGCTCTTTTTGTCTTTTAAAGGCTCTTTGACATTCGAGCCTACGGATACGTTTTGATATATTTGTTGAAACGGTGCCTTTATGTTTTTAATTTTCCCATGGAAAACAGCTGTAGATTTGAAAGTATTTATCAAATGTAAAAACCTGTTTCAATAAACCTGAAATACTCCTGTTTTCTTCCTTAAGACTGTTTGCTGGTAAGTTGTCATTCTTGGCAGGTGACTTTTCTTGTGGAGTGTGTACAGTGCCTATGAAAAGTATTCACTCCCTGGGATGTTTTTTCTTTTATTGTTGTCATAACTTAGTCGTGGTCAATATAAATTGGCCTTTAAAAAAAAAAACCAAAAACTTTTAATGTCAAAGTGAAATTATATTTTTACATAGTAATACCAATTAAATAAAATTTGTAATGTGAAGTGATTGTCTTAACAAAATGTTGGAGAAAATCTCACTAACATCGTTTACCCAAAAGAACAGCAGGAGAAGATTTTGAACCGTTGTTTATACTTGCAAGTTCAGATTTTCAGGAGAAGTGACATAAAAATACATACTGTATATATACTGATGTATACGCATGAAAACCAGTCAGAAAAAAGCCAGAAGCTGCGTTAACCGCTCACTTTTATACTCGTCAGTTCAGCAGTGTTCAGTGGGTGTCGTCGACGCCAGCTGCAGTCTCATGTGGCACTCTTGGCCTTCACAGCGTGGACATCTCCAGTTCAGGGTAACTGTGTTTTGGGAGACAATTCTGTTGTTTGTTCTCAGGAGCAAGAATGTTATTAATAAAACATCCATAACCTTTGACCAAAAATTCTCTAACACAAAAGTTTAAAAATAAATAAAATTAAGGAAATATAGGATTAGTCAGAGGATGGATACAAAAGCATTTCCAAGACCCTTAACAACCCCAGGTGTTCTGCTCAATCCATCACCAAGAAATTAAAAAAAATATGGGACACATAAATCTACATGGAGCAGGCTGTCGTAACAAACTGAGCGGACAAGAAGAAGATGGTGAGAGACCATCAAGAAGACACCTGCAAACACTGAAGAGTTACGAGCTCCAGCAGGTGAGATGGAAGAGACTGCTCATACAATAACTGTTGTCCGAGTTGTTCACCAACTTCATCAGAGGGTGGCAACGAGAAAGTCTGCTGAAGCAAACATTATAAAATGTGACTGGAGTCTGTAAACAAGACAAACTACATAGGTGCTACTTTTTTTTTTTTTTTTGGTAACAGACTATGTGTAACAGCAATGAAAGCAAAAAAAACATCCAAGGGAGTGAATACTTTAGGCACTATATGCTCCCTGTGCCTGCTTTGATATTCTCTGAATCAAATACAAGATCGTTTGTTAGTTCCTTGTTCCAAGCCTGATGAATGTGGGCATAACTTGTCTACAGTGTAAATTCAAAGGTAAGATCAAAATTATGACCAAAGTTGCTTATTTTACTGCCATTTTGTTCCCCCCAAAATAAAAAAAATTCTGTTGAAATGCACAACAGCAACATTTTAATTTATAATACTGGAACTTTCAAAGATTTTTGAGTCTTAAACATTAGTAGAGCAGCAAACAATTCAAACAACAATTCAAAGTATATGCTGCGTGAAACACCATTACCATGTCCTGATGCATGCTCAATGATCCAGGTAGAAAAATCCACAAAAGTTCACTCTGGTCCTCTGGACATTCAAAAAAAAAAACCCAAAAAAGCAAAAAAATGTGGAAACGTTTCCACATTTTTTTGCTTTTTT
>NW_023620214.1:0-4170 GCF_014905685.2 Nematolebias whitei
ACTGTGCAAAGGCTGCTCCAGAGAACTGTGGCCCGTTATCAGTCACTGGGGTCTCACAAATCCCATGACGTGCAAAAATAGATTTCAGGTGGATTATCACATCGTTAGCCCTTGTGGGGGTCAGCAACGCAATTTCCACATACCTGGATGAGTAGTCCACCACTAGAAGGTAAGTCTTGCTTCCTAGCATGAACAAGTCCGCTCCACACTTTTGCCATGGTCTCCCTGGATACGGTGTCGGCATCAGCGGCTCCCTGTGGTTCTGTCTCTCTTGGCAGCATGCTCTGCAGTTGAGAACCAACTCATTAAGCTGCTGGCTGAGTCCAGGCCACCATACTGATTGCCGTGCCCGCTCTCTACACTTGACCACGCCTTGGAATGCTGCAGCTCGGCTCTTAACTGGTACACCGAGGTATGAGCACATCACACCAGTTCTGTCCTCCCTACACTGGCTTCCTGTGAGAACTAGGATTGATTTCAAAATTCTCCTCCTGACCTATAAGTGCCTAAATGGCCTCGCACCCATCTACCTCTCTGAGCTACTGGA
The DNA here is from genome assembly GCF_014905685.2 of Nematolebias whitei. Taxonomy (NCBI): domain Eukaryota; kingdom Metazoa; phylum Chordata; class Actinopteri; order Cyprinodontiformes; family Rivulidae; genus Nematolebias; species Nematolebias whitei. Next base: position 548 of record NW_023620214.1, read on the forward strand.
ACCATATGTTCCCTCTCGGGCTCTGAGATCATCCGATCAGCTGCTTTTGGTTGTTCCAAAAACACGACTGAAGCTCCGAGGAGATCGGGCGTTTTCAGTCATGGGTCCCAAACTGTGGAACAACCTACCCCTCAACATTAGGCATGGCACCTCCCTTCCTGTGTTCAAATCCCTGCTAAAAACATATCTGTTGTCTCTGGCGTTTCATACTGTGTGAGTTGATTTAGTATATCTTGTTCCATGTCTTCATTTTAATGCTGTTGTTTTAATTTTTTAAGGTATATTCTTACTGCTTTTTATTTCTCAGTGTTACCCTCAGTGTTAAGCACTTTGATAACAGTCTATCTGTTTTAAATTGTGCTCTATAAATAAATATGACTTGACTTGACTTGGTGTCCTTCATGCAGCTTGTTGAGAACATCATTTCTCATTGTTGAGGGTATAACGAGTCTTTGTCCCTTTAGTAGCAGACCATCTTGGACTGTAAGGAAAGCTCGTTCGGTCCAGTATGACCTGAGTGAATGTTCTTTTGTGTTGTAAGCTGACCATCCTTCAGCACACAGCTGCATTACACGTGCACACACACTGTCCCTCTGCAGCTGGTCCCTCAGCTCCTCCAGATAGGTAGTGCTCGCAGGTAGGTTTTTTTATGTAGATGTTAGTGTCTTCCAACAGCTCTTTGTCAGCCGGTGCTTCACTCCTCTGTATTGGCGCTCGTGACAGCATAACTACAGTCCACAGACTTTTATCGGCAACATGAAATATGGAGTAGGAATAGCGCATCAAACGCATTCTGAAACGTTGGATTCGAGGAGGTAGAGCATCCAATGCTTGAGACCCCAGGAGACTCACGAGAGGTTTGTGATCCGTTTCCAGATGGAAATGTTGTCCTATCAGGAAGTTGCGGAACCTCTCACAGGCCCAGGTCAGTCCCAATGCCTCTTTTTCCACTTGTGCGTATCTCTGCTCGGTTGGTGTGAGAGACGGCGACACGTAGGCTATAGGTCTCCACTCCTCGTCCCATTTTTGTAGAAGTACTCCTCCTAGCCCGTATGATGATGCGTCAGCTGAGACCTTGCATCCTCTGCTGGGATCATACATGGCTAGTACCGGTGGTGATGTCAGCGCATCTTTTAGATCTTGAAAGGCTTTAATCTGATCGACACCCCACGTCCAGCAGTTATTTTTCGATGAGATCTCGCAGGGGTTTGTCTCTCTCAGCCAGCTGTGGGATAAACTTGCCCAGCTGGTTGACCATTCCAAGAAAGGATCTTAATTCACTCACCGTTGACGGCTCTTTCATCTTTTTCACAGCCTCAGTCTTTCCTGGGTCGGGGCTGATGCAGCTGGCGGAGATCACATGACCCAAGAAGTTCACCTCAGGCTTTAAGTCACACTTTGCCATATTTAGTGTGATACCTGCTTTTTGGATCTTCTCCAGCACCACGTGCAGGCGAGCGTCGTGCTCCTCTTGAGTACGTCCCCACACCAGCACATCATCAATATGGCACACTACTCCCTCGAGGCCCTCTGTAACCTCCGTCACCATTCTGTTCTGAAAGTGTTCAGGAGCAGATGCTATGCCAAATGGTAATCGCTTGAAGAAGTAACGCCCAAAGGGTGTGATGAATGTCGTTAGTTTTTCTGAATCTTCAGACAGGGGAATTTGCCAAAACCCCATATTTGCATCCAGCTTGCTGAAAATTTTTGCTCTAGCCAACATGCCCAGTGTTTCCTCCACTGATGGCAGGATAAACTTCTCACGACACACCGACTCGTTCAACTTGGTGAGATCAACACATATACGCACGTCTCCTGTCTTTTTGGGCACCACCACTATGCCAGCACACCAGTCTGTAGGCTCCTCAACTCTGCAGATCACCCCGAGGTTTTCCATGCGGGACAGTTCTTGCTTGACTTTGTCCATCAGTGGCAATGGGATCCTTCTTGGTGCTTTAAGTGAGAATGGTTGAGCCCCTGGTTTAAGCTTTATGGCGTACGGCTGGCGCACTTCGCCCAGTCCGCTGCATATTTTTGGGTAGGTTTCCTTTAATGTCTTTATCGTAACATTGTCCAGGCGTGCGACTAGTCCTAGCTTACAGATCGCTGGTCTTCCCAATAATGCAGTTTGCAGATGACGAACAACATATACGTCCTCCATCTCCTCTTTCCCACCTCTCTTTAACGTCAGGTTGGCGACGCCCACGACGTTGAGTGGACTCCTCCCTGATCCTAGGAGTGGCTTTGATGCCTTGTGGAACTTGGTGGGTTTATCTTTACAGATGTCCTGGAACACGGTGTATGGCAGGACTGTGACGTCAGCACCTGTGTCGATTTTAAACATCACATTGTTGTCGTGTATGTCGACATGGACCATCCAAGGATCACCATCTGTTGTGATGCTGCCGAGAAAGAAAGCGTCTTCCTCAACCTCATGCACAGACTTAGGTGCCCTGCACACACACGACTATAATGTCCTTTTCTGCCACAGGTATGACATTTACTTTCATTTGCAGGACAATCATGTTTGGGGTGCGATGGAGAACTGCCACATTTCTGACACTGTGACGTTTTTCCTTTGCTGTACTGCACATTGGGTGATTTCAAAGCATTTTGAGGAACATTTTTAGCAGGCTTGCTCTTCCTGAGCACTCTGACTCTGTCCACAGACGTAGCACTGCCTGACTGTGTTCTGAAGTCTCCTCGTAATGAAACTTGTTGCCTTTTCACCTCCTCGCTTTGACGTACCATTCTCACTGCTTTATCTAGGGTAAGTTCTACATCCAGCTGCATGCGTTCAGACAGCCCTTTGTCCAGCAGTCCGACCACGAGTCTGTCTCTAATCAGCTCATCGTGCAGCAGCCTGTAGTTACAGTGTTTGGCCAGCGCATATAAAGCAGTCACAAACGAGTCCACAGACTCTCCTTCACTCTGTTTGCGCTCGTTGAACTTAGCTCGCTCATATATAACATTTTTCTTTATGATGAAAAAGTTTTGAAAGCTGTCATGTACCCTCATATAGGTGTTTCTTTCATCATCAGACAGAGCGAGCCCGAGTAAAATATCGTCCGCTTTGTTGCCCATGCAGTAAATCAGCGTGTTAACTTGATTTTCATCAGAGCTTGCGTTTAGGTTACTTGCCCTGCGAAATCTTTCAAATCTGCGTATCCACGTGTCCCACTCTTGTGGCTGTGAAAAGTCGAAGGACTCCGGTGGCTGGATGTTGAACGTGGCGCGTGGCCCAGGTCCCGCTGCAGCTCTGCGTGTGTGTGGCTGCACGTGGCCGGCCCCCGCTCGCGTTTTCTCCGTCGCTCATTTCTGTCCTTCTTCCTTTCTTTTTTTTTCCGCTGATGTGCAAACCCTTGTCAGAGGGCTTCCGCTTCTTCTGTCCACGCAAGTTACAGGACTTCTGACACCAGGCCGTGTTATTTAATACACACGTGAGTCCTCTGTAGTTTAAAGCGTGTCTTTATTGTCTCGTGTCCAAAACACAACTGCCTCCCCTTCCTGCTCACGCCATTTCCCGTATAACGGTTACATCACATCCAGTATAGCAGTTACACCACATGCTGAACTGGTACTAATGGAAAAGAGGCAATAAAAGACAAACAACCATTCACACT
>NW_023620214.1:4180-7244 GCF_014905685.2 Nematolebias whitei
GACCCGACTTGGCCCGGTTCTGAGGCTTTTCCATTAGTACCGGTACTTGGGACCTGTTACTATTTTCAGTACCCTTGGCTCTGTGGTTCTAACCCGAATGAGGAGGTACTAAAACGTGACGTCAGAACCCTGTCGGTCACTGATTGTTCGGGGGTGGAGTCACTCAAACTGAAAACTTTCCACAAACCGCCATTTTCTCTCCAGCCCGCTAAAACTGTCAGTCGCAGGATCTGCAGGACACAATATACAAACTTATAATGTCAACACCGTGGACCAACACAGAAGTGCAGGCGTTTTTGTGCTTGGTGGGCGAGGAAAATGTTCAGAGGGAGCTGGACGGATCGACTCGCAATGAAAAGGTTTTTAAAGAATTGTCAGAGCGGATGATTTTGCAGGGGTACCATCGTACACCGAAGCAATGCCGTGAAAAACTGAAAAAACTGAAAAGCGACTACCGCATGGTAAAAGACCATAATGGCAGGAGCGGTTCCAACCGACGAAGTTGGAAATAGTTTGATGTAATGGATGCCATCTACGATAATCACCCTGCTAGCAATGGGAGAGTGAGTGGCCTGGACACAGCCACTGCTCGGCTGGAATCCATGATGGAAGACGGGGAGTTTATTCTAAATTCAAGCATATTTTAAGTTATTAATGCCATCAGTTTTGAACATATTTTGAACGAATAAAAGAGGCTGATGCTATTGGCCGTGAAGTGCGCCTTTGGTTAGCATCGATGCTACTTTGCTCAATGCTAACTCTGTTTCTGTTTATCACTTTATTTTCATCCAGAATATGTTCCGCCCTGTGAAGATTCGGCCGTTTCAGACCCCCCAAGCGTCCTGTCTTCTTCTGCCCCAGTGCCTCCACCTCACCGAGCAGCTCACAACAGCCTGCTGTTCTTGGTGAGAAGCAACACGATTCACATCACCGCACTTTATTCATGCGTGTAGGAAAAGACTTGCTGTATTTATTTATTTATAGTAAAATAATCGCAGTATAAAAGTATTTCATCATTGTTTTGTTTGTTTATTTTAGTCTTTTTTTTATTCTTCTTTTTTTTCACTTGTTATTGTAATTATATAGGTATTATTTATTCATTTCATTATTCTAACATTCTATTATATTCATTTTATCTTGTTATTATCGTTATTATTATGTAATTGCTCAACTACATGTAAATGAGTACATGTAACTTTTCTACTAACTTGTTAATCATATTTTCTCCAGGTACTCTGGTTTCCTCCCACAGACCTAAAACATGCATGTTATCGACTGATTGTGTCCCAAGTTAACATTTGGGTTTTGGCAGGTGGAACATGTTTGGTTTAAGCAGCTCATGTACTTTTACTGTAAAGACTTCCAGTCAAAAACACCAAATCATTGAGTTGATTGTAGGTGTTTTATTTTTGTTTGTTTGTTTTCAAGCTGACTTCAAAAAACCATGAAGTGCTTATTTAAATCTGTGTTTTATGTCATGAACAAGCACTTTATGTTATTTGGAAGTGAGTTTGAAGTGAAAACAAACAGAAGCTGTAAAGAGAATGGATGGATGTTGTAATGTGATTTTACATGAAAGGTCCAGTAGAGGGCGGCACATCTTCATTGTATAAATATATTACATGATGTAGTAGTATATTCATTAATAAATATTAATTTTACTGTGTATATACATATATATACATATATATATATATATATATATATATATATATATATATATGTACATATATTACTTTTCAAATCCATTGCTTGCTTCATTATGTACAGTCACAAAAAATGATCTTGTAGGGCTAACAACAAAGACCTTTTGTTCAGTCACGGCACCTTTCTGCATTTAAAAAAACAAACAGTGTTTAATGATGAACCTTGTGTCGTTTCTTCTGTGTAGGCAAGAGACGCAGTAGATTGTCTGCAAAAGACCAGGCTTTGATTATGGCGCTGAAAGAAGGCGAGAAAGAAGACCGGGAGCAGCGTGAGAGACACTTTTGTCTTCTTCACGCTGATGCACGCGAGGCAAGGGAACAAGAAGCAGCTCAGCGAAGGGAGGAGGCTGCTCGGAACCAAGCCTTCAATCAAGCCTTCCCTGGTGTGCTGGGAGATCTTGTGCGTGCCATGAGACCTGTGTGACAGTTTAGAATTGATAATCAGTAGGTAGTAGTACTTTCAGTAGTTTTTAGTGTAGTAATTTTGTTCCAGTAGTTACTTTTGTTTGTTTTTTTTACATTTATTACTTTCAAATAAAAGACTTGTTTCTTATGTCCTGTGTCTGCATGATAATTGTCAATGTGAAAAGCTTACAATATTTTTCTTTACGTTCATAGTGAATGTTAGGCAAATTTGACATTTATCCCTTTTATACATTTAAGATTTCATGATTCCTAAGAAAAGATTTCTACAATTTGTTTACTGTTATTAAATTAGTCTTTTTTTGTTCCAGGATGAAGTCATCACACAAAAACTTTCTACTTCAGTCTTTCCAGTGAAAATATGACAGCCTGTATTGTAAAGATGAGCAGTGAGACAAAAAATGCTGTTTGTAATTAGTTTATGTGTAATATAAATTTAAATATAATACACATTAGATGTTAAATAAATACAGTATATTATTAAAGTAATATATATATAGATATAATGGTATATAAATATAAATTAATTAGTATACAGAAAGTACAATTATTTTATGTTTTTTTCTTATGAACCACAAAACTTAAGATTTAAGGAGAAATTCATCAATAATGTTCTTTAAATCTACAGCTGCTCTTAAAAGCAGTTTCTGTGATGACAGCACACTGGGACTTGTTTATCAGTTTTAACATGAACCTTGTTCTAATGCATCTGTTCATAACAAAAGTCAAGATATTGTCATACATTTTTATTATCAACAGCGACACTTACATGTTACAAAGACGGGTTTAAGGCATGCAGGTAAAGAAAAAATGTGTACAAGTAGGGATTACTTTAAACACTTAATCAAATGAGGATGAATGATTTATCATGAGATGCTCCATTAGAGCATTTCTGACATCATCTCTTCCTTCCCCAACTTCCTGTGTCACAGCCA
>NW_023620215.1:0-7244 GCF_014905685.2 Nematolebias whitei
GAGTTTCTTTACTTATTAAATATTCATAAACTTGAAGGTGCGTTTGTTGTATCTGATGTGCATGATTTGGCTGACCCCTGCAGGATTGAAGCGGTAACTACAGACTCGGGTGGAAAATAAGATAAAACACAACAAATTTGGAGGTCCCACCGAGATGCAAGAAATAGTTACCGAGTCCTTCATACTGAATACGACGCGTCATTCATCAGAAGGAGGTAAGCAGAGCCTGTTTCAATACGAAATCTGTAAATTGGGCTTACAAATAGGCAAATTTTTGCTCAGTGTGTTTGACTCAAAAAATAAATAGTTTTAAATAGAGAAGTTTACGTCGACTGTAAAATTAAGATAAAGGTAAGATAAAATAAAACCAGCCTCAGGGATAATACTGCGCATTAGTCTGCCTACAGAGAGTTGACGGATTCCCTGGGAGGAGTGACAGTTCTAGGAAAATAATTCCGCTGTTCAACTCTGTAACTCCATTAGACTAAGTTTACTGTAATCTTGTTGAACTGGCAGTCAACTTTTAAAACAGTATCAATTAAAGTTCGCTCACAATTGACCGTAGGTGGGCGTTCGCGAGGCTGGGTGAGACATTAATTAATTAAATACGACGCACGCACCGAATAGATTAAAATAAAAACAGAACTAAAAATCAAATTTATGATAAAATAATTTATGACCTGTGGTGGAGTAGAGAGGTCACGGGTTCACAAATATTGCTGTCTTCTAGGATATTAAAAGGGAAGTCAACACATTTTGTTTTAAAAAAAACAACAACATTTTCATGGGTGACCATTGTGAATATTTCTGGCGTCTGTGTGTCGCGTGAATGTTGAAATGTGGTCAGTATCTTGTTTGTTTATTTTGTGTTCGTGTCTTTGTCAAATATAAGACCACAGTATGAATGTGTAGGAAAAAAGTTCCAGAAAAAGAAGAAAAAAAAAGTTCCAGAGTTTTCCAGTGACAATAAAAAAAGACGTGTGCTGTTTGTTTGAACTTCCTGAGAGAATGGACACAGAGGTGCAGCGTGTAATGTTACAAAAGTGTGAGCAGGAAAGTTTTAAACAGGTAAAAGAGCAAGTGAAAATTGTGAGACAGGCACTAGAGATGCTGCAATATGATAAAAAGCTAAAAAAAAAGCTCTCGTGCAAAAATTACAAAAAATAGAAAATAATGCAGAAGAGAAACAAGATGTGATATCTTTGATGTGGGATAAAATTAAAGAGTGCTCGAGTGATGAGGATAAATTTGACAAGAAAAAGAGAGAGGCAAATGCCTTGCATAAAAATAAATACAGAAAGTTAATGAGGGAGGTTATTTATGAAAGAAAAGAGTGGTTGAAATTGGTCTTTGTGGCACAGGGTTCGTACCATTTGTTGAGAAAACAGCAACTGGTGGAGCAGCCTAAAAAAACAAAGAGTGAGGAAATGGGTAGTTCAGACCCCCCCCCTTACAACCAAAGTGGCAATCAGTCAGAACATCCCCCCACAGGAATGTATCCCATATATCACATAAAAGAGGGAACGTTACAAGTGGGGGAGGTCAATGACACCCCCTCGCAGCAGAGGGGGGAGTCATCCAACCCAGTTAAAACAAAACTACTTGTGGCACCAGGAATGAAGCCGTGTTTTACACAGTCCATCAGTACACCATTCCAAACAGAGGGTGAAGGAAATATAAACAGCAAGCAGCAATGGGTGATTAAAGATGGGTGGAGTCAGTCTGTTAATCCCTCAGGACACCCTGATTTGCACACTTCTTCCCTCTTTGCATCCTCAGCATCTCCCTCTGACAGCTCTCATGATGGAGAGGGCCTGCTTGTGGGTCTGCAGGGTTGGAGGAATCGTGCAGGGTTGTCTCAAAACCCGCTCACCTGTACTCACCAATTGCCTGCCACGCCTCAGACACACGTACAGAATCCTTTTTGGCCACAAGCAATACGAATTACTTCTGATTTGTCGGCAGCTCTTCCACCACTAGATCACGCTTCTATCCCTGTTGAAAACGTGGATCCATCGTTAAGTACTGGTTCATTTCCTCTTCTGCAGGCAGGAAATCAGATACGTTATAAACATCTTGCGCTAGGTGATGTGCAGGCGTTAGTGGACAAACTCCCTCCCCTCACAGAAGGAGGAAGTAAGTGGTTGAATGTAGTGGACTCCTTAACTAAAGGTATTAATTTAGCTGTGGGAGACATGAGGGCACTGTTGGGAAGGTGTGTAACTTCTACTAGGATGGATGAAATGGAGAGGGCTGCGGGGTGGAATCATAACATACCTGACTCAACTTGCATGTTGTTAGAGTATCAGAGACTTGCCACCGCTCTCAGACAGGCTTATCCCCTTCCAGAAGGTACAGGGGTTCCTAAGTTCACCTGGAAGCCTGGTCAGAACCCCACTGCATATTTAGATGTGTGTAAACAGGACTGGTATGATAGAACACACTGCCATGGTCAGGGGGAAAATCAAAAGTATTTTTTTAGACAAGCAATACTGGATGGGGTCCCCACAGCAGTCAGTAAGGCAATGAAAATTAACCCTGATTTACCCACAGCAGATGCTGCCCAGTGGGAACGGCATCTTATTCATCATCTGCAATGTGTGGCTGATGAGGAGACTAAAACTTCCTCTGAACTGAAAGATATGCAAACGCAGCTCTTAAAGCTACAATTGAAACAGGCTAGGGATGTAGTTCAAACTAAGAAAGATTCAAAACAGATGGTACAAGCTGACACTGTGTTTCAGGGTTCTGAGGCTGCTTATCAGTGTCCTGTAACCGCCCAACCCCCGCTTCCTGTTGTATACCCTCGGGGACGGTCAAGAGGGCAGTGGGGAGAAAGAGGGGGGTCTCGGGGCAGAGGTTTCGGTCGGGGTTACACGCAGGGAGGCAGAGCAACAGATGTTTGCCATTACTGTCACAAACCCGGTCATTGGGCAAGGGATTGTTATCACAAGCAGGCCAACGCCCAAAGAGGAGGAGCACATCACTACTCAGCTCCCAACCACCAGATGGCGCCACCGGCACCTACCTCTGGCCAGCAGGATCCATCTTGGGCGCCACCAGGTGGATACTACCAGCAATGACACACCCCACAGAGTAATCACACCATAGGGGGAGGAGCAGACCCTATGGTGAAAATGAGGGTCATGAATAAAGATCTATCATTCCTCGTGGACACTGGAGCTACATATTCAACCCTCAATGAGCAGGGATTTGATGAACATGCCAGTGCGGACACTGTGTCTGTGATCGGTTTCGCTGGGGTGCAACAAAAACTGTCTCTAACTGAACCTCTCGTAGTAACAGCAGGACTTCAAACAGTGACACATCCATTTGTTCTGTCCACACGTGTACCTGTTAACCTGCTTGGAAGAGACTTGTTAAAGAAACTTGGTGCAACAATAATGTGTGAACAAACTGGTTTACGTGTTACTTTACCAAGTGGTGTGACCTGGACTTGTTCTGCTTCTTCCTCCTCTTTGTCATCACAGTGCTTGGTACAGCCGATACATGAGGAAGTAGCTGACATTTACTGGGCGTTGCTGCGCCCAGAGACACCTGAACACACAGGACTTTACTCTGCTTACTTGTTGTGGAAGCCATGGCTTGATGCTCTGCGTCCCTATGTCCCACCTCTAGATCCTTTACATGTAACTCTTTTTTATGACCGTGATTCTGACGATTGTTACAGGGAGCATTTTGCTCAGCACTTGCAGGACACTGAGTGGCCATTAATATCAGACCGGCTCATAGTTGGTCCACAAGGCGTAGCTTCTCAAGTCAACCTCACACCATCTCAACTGGAGTGGTACATGATGTCGTCTGAAGCGATCCCACACGTCTCGTTAGCTTTAGCTCCCACACATCAGGCTAAAGACTTGGGCCCAATGGTGAAGGCTGCTGTCTCTGCCACAGATTGGGTCCCAACACAAATACCTCAGCTCGCTTACTCGTCATCAACCGACTGTTATAGCATTGACTTAGCTGTTCATGATGTAGGTAAGCTAGAACATGAGGTGATCTCCAGAGACCATGGCAGAGAAAAAACTGACCATTCAGATGTTCCTCAGATGTTAGATACACTTCCTGCATCTCTCTGGTCTCAGGGACCTGAGGATGTAGGTCATGTTAAATGCCTCCCAATCTCTTTTGAACTGACCCACAATGAACCTATATGGTTGTATCAGTATTCTCATAGACCTGAGGCTGAACAAGGTTTGACTGACACAGTCCAAGGGTTGCTGAAAGCAGGGGTCCTCGAACACTCACATTCAGACTGGAATACTCCCATTCTACCTGTTGAGAAGGCGGGGACTGGAAAGTACAGAATGGTACATGATCTTAGGTCGATCAACGCCATACTTAAGACACCTACGTTACCAGTACCAAATCCCTATGTTGCACTGACCCAACTGACACCAAACCAGAAGTGGATGACCTACATTGATTTGGCTAACGCCTTTTATTGCCTGCCCTTATCAGAGGACCTGCGTGACATTTTCTCATTCACATTTAACGGTTGTCAGTATAGATACACTCGCTTGCCTCAGGGTTTTGCATTATCGCCAGGGATTTTCAATCATGTTTTAAAGAACATTCTTGTACAGCTTCCACTCCCCAGAGGCACCACTTTGGTTCAATATGTTGATGATTTGCTGATAGCCTCTGAAACAGTACATGACTGTCTTACAGCCACTCAGGCTGTCCTGCTTCACCTGCATGATGCAGGTTTTAAAGTTAGTAAATCTAAACTTCAAGCAGTTCGTACACAGGTCTCTTTCCTCGGTAGGTTGGTCTCTGCTAATGGTACAACACTTTCACCAGAACACAGGGCGTCTATACTACATCATCCAAAACCCACCACTGTACAAGACATGTTATCCTTTTTAGGTTTAACTGGGTACAGCAGACACTATATACCTGATTATAGTGAACTCACCACTCCACTCAGACAGATGGTAAAAGATCAAGGTAACAGAAACCTTAAAGCAACACTTGTGTGGAACACAGATGCAGAGCATGTGTTTATTAAACTGAAGCAACTCTTGTCCAGAGCAGCTGATTTGGCTCTGCCTGATTACTCAGCCCCGTTTTTTCTTGACGTTTCTGAAGCAGAAAACACTGTTAATGGTGTTCTGTTTCAGAAAAAGGGGGGTGGTAGACAGGTGTTGATGTACGCAAGTGTGATGTTGGATGGTACTGAGAAGTGTCATCCAATATGTACACAGGCAGCAGCAGGTCTGGCAAGGATTGTTTCAAAAACAGCACACATCGTCATGGGACACCCACTACACATACTAACGACACACAAAATAGTAGCTTATGTTAATTCTGAGATCTTTACAATGACATCCTTAAAGCAAAGACGCATGAGCAACATCCTATCAGAACCGAATTTATTGTTCCTGCATGAAGGCATAAACATGGCAGATGGTATGCAAACAACACAAGCACATGATTGTGTGCAAAAAGTGTACATGGAGGAACGCATTAGACCTGATTTACAGACTGAACTCATACCACATTCAAATGTACTTTGCACAGATGGTTGCTGCTTCAGGTTTGAGGATGGGTCTTTGAGATCAGGATTTGCTGTGGTACAGCAGAATGGTGTTGAGTACGAGGTACTGAGCTCAGGGCAGCTAGAAGGTCATCAGTCAGCTCAAAAAGCTGAAATTCAGGCAGTCGTTGAGGCTTTGAAATTGAGCAAAGGAAAAGAGGTTACAGTGTACACAGACTCAGCATATGCGTATGGTATAATTCATGTACAATTACCACAGTGGAAAAGAGCAGGTTTTCGAACAGCAGGTAACAAACCAATTAAACATGAGGAACTCATTAAGGATTTAGCTGACAGTTTGATGTGGCCAGCAAAAGTGGCGGTTGTGAAGTGCAAAGGTCATGATGTTACACAATCAGACACAGCGGAAGGAAACAGGCAAGCTGACAGAGCAGCGAAGATAGCTGCTGGCTATTTGCCAAGAGTCCAGATGGTGACAGTGGAAGAGGAATGTCAGAAAGTGAATCAGTGGGATGAGAAAACTGTAGCAGAGGCTCAGACTAAAGCCTCCCCAGAGGAAAAGACATTATGGTTTAACAGAGGAGGTCAGAAAAAAGGGGAGTTTAAAGTATGGATAGGACCGAATCAGAAGTGGATCTTGCCTATGACTTTAAAACAGGCAGTGTTTCAGGAAGCACATGGATTAGCACACGTGGGATGCAGACAAATGTTAAGAAATCTTCGACAATGGTCACACCCTCATCTAAAAAATATGGTAACAGCATATTTTGATACCTGTACTATTTGTTTAAAGTACAACATTCGGCCTACAGTAAAACCTGAACGAGGTTCTTTTCCTCTCCTGCACCTACCGGGACAGGAGGTGATTCTAGATTACACTGATATGTTGGAACCTGTTAAAGGGTTCAGATATGTATTGATGTGTGTTGACGCATTTACAGGGTGGCCAGAAGCCATACCTGCAAGAAGAGAAGACAGCAAAACAGTGGTGAAGTTTCTGATTAACCATTACATCCCCAGACACGGTTTCCCAACAAAAATAAGATCAGACAATGGCACACATTTTAAAAACACAGATCTGCAGGCTGTGGAAAAAATGTTAGGCCTAAAACATGCTTTTGGAACCGTGTACCATCCCCAGTCTCAAGGGAAGGTAGAAAGGATGAACCAGAACATAAAACAAAAATTGGGCAAAATCTGTGCACAGACTAAATTGAACTGGGTGGACGCCTTACCAATAGCATTAATGACCGTGAGAACTTCTGTTAATAATGGAACTGGCTTTTCTCCCTATGAGTTAACTACAGGAAGACCCTTTCCAGGACCAACCGTATGCTCACTGACCAGTGAGGAGGACCGTAAAATGGACCATAAGGTATACTTTGATGAGTTAAAAGCATTAGTGTCTAACTTTACTCAGCAGGTTCACCACAAACAGAGCCTAACAGAAAGACCAGAGGAACCTGGTCTCCCCACCGCGGAGTGGGTCTTGTTGAGGGTCATTAAAAGGAAGTGGCAGGAGCCCAGGTGGACGGGCCCTTATCAGGTTACAGAGAGAACGTCCCACGCAGTCCGCCTCAGAGGAAAGGGGGACGTTTGGTACCACTGGAGCCAGTGTGCGCCTGCCTCAGAGCCAGGAAGAGCGAGAGAGCTGGCAGAAACCATCTAAAGTCGTAAAATTGGACATTCATGTCAAGGTAGACCAAAGCAGCCTGGTGTAGTT
>NW_023620216.1:0-7242 GCF_014905685.2 Nematolebias whitei
TAATTCAGGGCCTGCCATTGTTTTGCTGGCGTAGGCCACAACACGCCTGTCTTTGTCGTGTATTTGGTACAGACCTGCACTCATGCAGTAAGTTGAGAAACCCACTTCCAAGTAGAACTCTTTGTTGTAGTCTGGGTAGACTAGACATGGGGCTAGCTTGAGCCTGTCTTTGAGAGCGTTCATTGCCTGCTGTTGTGTATCAGTCCAGACAAAAGGAACGTCTTTCTTTAAGAGTTCAGTTAGTGGTTTTGCGAGATCCGCATAATGCTCTATGAACTGGCGAGAGTAGTTACACACTCCCAAGAAACTCTGTAGTTCTTTGAGATTGGTTGGGACTTTGAGGTTGTCTAGGCCTTGGGTGCGAGTCAATTGTGGTTGTACTCCGTCTGGACCTACTAGGAGGCCAACGTAGTCCACTTTGGTTCTGCACCACTGGCACTTTGACAGTGAGATTTTAGCACCAGCAGTTGTTAGCTGATTTAGGACGTGGTCGATCTCAGCCAAATGAGAATCCAGTGTTGGCTGCCTCAAGAGGATGTCGTCCACGTAGATCAGTGTCCCACGCTCGTGGGCGTCTGGACATGCTTTGTTCAAAAAGATGTTGAACTCTGCAGGTGAGTTAGCGTAGCCAAAGGGACACCTGGTAAAGGTGTATTGTCGGCTGCCGAAAGTGAAAGCTAGTTTGTGTTGGTCCTCGGCGCGCACAGGGATGGTCCAAAAACCAGAGGCGACGTCGAGGGTCGAGAAGTACTTACCATCGGTGACCTTTGGCAGTTCCTGATGGAGCTGAGTCATTGGCCACCTGGATAAGGGTACTTGTTTATTTAGCTTTCTGTAGTCTATGGTAAGTCTCCACTTACCATTCGGTTTTAAAACTGGCCATAAAGGCGCAGAGTAGGTGCTATTACATTGTCTGATTATACCTTTGACCAAAAGGTCATCAATGATCTCCTGGACAGGCTGGTGTGCTGCCAGAGGGATTTTGTATTGTCTGACAAATGTTGGCGGTGCGTTGGGTGGGGTTGGGATTCTCACTGCGTGGAGTGAGGTCAACCCACAATCTGTTGAGTCAGTTGAAAATGACTTTTCATATTTTAAAAGAACTTGGCGTAGTTTGTCTCTTTCTTCATCAGATGTCAGAGCGTCGGCTTGGGCGACCACCTGCTCAATCTGTGATGAGACTGATAAGGGTTCTTGCTCCTTGGGGAGCTCCGATGGATCCCTTTCTGAGTCGTCGGACCTTTCTATGGGTAAGACACCATAGGTTTGAGGTCCTTGGTCGACGTCATCGGTTGAGAAAAGGGCTATGGCCTGTGTTGGTTTTGTGAACCATACTGGCCCAGCTTCTTGACTCGGTACCAGATTGTCTGGGAGTCCTCCCAGAAATGGAATGCCTAGTTCAAAGTCATGAAAGTCAGTTGAAATCAACCATCCTAGCATAGTGTTTTTTGGGATCAGTACCTCATCCATGCCAGTGTTACACACAGCAATAGATGTGGTCCTGGAGTCAAGACTCACCTGGTTCGTGGCGTCCACGGACAGTCCCAAGTTGAAAAATGCAGGAGAGGGTTGAAAATATGCCTGTTTACGGCTAATAGCTTGTCCAGCTATGATGTGGATTCGCACCATTAGGTTAATCACCTGAGGTGGTACTGTGGTGGTTTGGTTGCTAGCAACTTGGCAGGCCTCTGGAATGGTCTGCCCAGCCTTAAGGCTCGCTGTGTCTAGCACAGGAGGATCCTTTGTGGCTGGTTTGAGGGACCACAGCACCTTGTTGATGGTGTCCACGCGGACACCCAACCTTACCAAAATGTCAGAGCCTATGTAGGATGCATGTGGTAAGTTTTGGATAACGAGAAATGGGTGAACCAGTTCTCGTTGGTTCCAGTTTAGTTTTAGGTTAATGACTCCTTCTGCGATCATTACCTGTGAACTATTGGGAACTAATGGAAAGCGGAAAGCTTTTTTAATTAGTTCTAGACCAACGTGTTTGTGAACCAAGGTTTCATAGAAAGCTCGGTTAATTGCTGATTTATCTGTCCACAGAGACAGAACAGCATCGTTGGTGTGGGACCCTTGGATCTCTACACTCTTAACTACCAGTGGTAGGTAGTGTTTGGTGGACTCTGACTGCTGCAGCTCACAGAGGAGGCTGTCTTGTTGAGTCAGAGTTTGGACCACTTGGTGGGTCTCTTTGGTTGCACATGGTGTCAGAGGAGTACTCACCGGGCTCGTGTCCTCGGCTGAGGAGTCCTGTGCGCCTTCCGCGGTACCTGCTGTTGGGCAGTCTGTGTCACACTCCGGAGGCGCATCTATTGGCAGTGGTTTGCTCACTTTTGTCCACATTATTTGATCACCATAATCTATAATCGCGTCGAAGCGATTTATAAAATCCTGGCCAACCAAAAATGGGAATGAGTCAACACGAGACACGTGTACTGGGTGGTACAGTGTCATATTGCCAATCTGCATGTGAACCATTGCTATGGATGTCAGGGTTGTTTTCATTTCTGAGAGACCCTGCATTTCTATAGCACATTCAGAGAGAGGTATTATCCTGTTAACACTGGCAGCGGCCGTCCTCAGCTCCTCGAACAGTTTAGCTGACATAATTGTTATGTCTGCCCCACCGTCCAAGAGTGCTTCGTGTGTGAGGACACCTTCGAGTGTTACTGACAGGTACGCCTTTTTGGCGACCCCCTTTCTGATAAAGTTACACAGAAACCTTTTGGGTTTTTTCTGACGCTTCTTCACGCGTTCAGCCTTATCTGTGTAATCTTGGTTTGTCTGGACCGTCAGCACAGCAGAAGCTGTTTCTGAGTGTTCAGCCTGCGATGACACGTCATCGTTTGTGTGTGTGTTTACCCCCCCTTTTTCTGATGAGGGGTTGTTTGAGGCAACAACAGTTATGTCTTGGTGTGTTCCACCGACATCTGTTATGTTGTCATTCGCGCCCTCAGATGTAATAGGAATTACATTACTGCATAGTGCTCCTAGATGGGTTCCCGTGTCAGTGTGTTTCAAAGTTTCTAACAACCTGCGTATTTTCTCTGTCTCTTCCGAGTTCAGAGGTGTAGGGCCTTGTTTCTGGAACTTTTGTGATTTTTTCGCCTCGGTTCGTTTCGTCCGAGGTGGGGGACGTTCAGGTACGTCTTTCGGGGGTTCCTTCACGTACTGCCCCTGATGATATGGTTTCCCATATCTTTGCGTCCTGCGCTCACCCCTTTTACGATAATCACTGTCATCCTCTGAAAGAGGAGCTTTTTTGTCCCAGCGTGCACCTTCATCACGTGGTTTTTTAGTTTGAAAATACTGCCTTTTCTCGCCTGTTTTAGGAGGAGGTGGATACTCGCACCTTCCTTCCATTTCTAGGGAGTGGGGTTTAACCTTTACACCAGGAAACACCTCAATGGGCGTCTTATCATGAGAACATGCCTCGAACACATTCACAGCACACTGTCTAATCTCACTGATGGATTTTTCTCTGAAATTTGCCATCATTTGTACTGATTGTCTAAAATTAGTGTGGAGATTTCTGCTGAAAACAAACTTAAAACCTTCATCTTCTTCCATTCCGGTCTCATTTCTGTTACCAAAATAAGCTTGAAAGATTCTTTTGTAATAAACTTTTGGATGTTCAGTTTTACCCTGCGTGACCTTGTCTGCAGCTGGGAAACCAGCAGGTCCCGTGCAGGAGTCGTATTCTCTGATCAAAGCTTCACACAGAAGGTTGTAATCCTTTCTCGTTGCATCTGGTAGACGCTCGATGAAGGTGAACACCTCTCTGTCCGAAGTGAGCCGTATCAGACTGATCTTATCCTCTACCGTAGCATTAGGATAAGATCTCAATCTGAACTCTAGATCTCTGAGATACGCTTTTGTTCCAGATGAGCCCATCGGTCCTGGTACAAAACGTTGTACATATTTTGAGATTTTTTGCAAATCATCCATTGAAGGAGACAGTATCAACGGTCTCACTTGTGTGGTTGGTGCAGATTGGTCAAGGACTGCCCCTACCGCCCAAGATGGGGGTGGGCGTGGCGGCATGGCGTTTGGAAGAAGAGGTGCATATCGGTCAAGGTCTGCCCCTACCACCTGAGATGGGGGTGGGGATGACTGCATGGTGTTAAGAGGAGGGGGTGCATATTGGTGCAGACCCGTCCTTATCACCCAAGATGGGGGTGTTGGAACGGGGTTAAGGGGAGGAGGTGTAACAGCATCTGTCTGGGGTGGTTGTGGCTGACCCGGGCCCTGACCCTGTTCGTCTCTGAGTCTCAGACCAGCTCGCCCCATATCAGAAATCTGGTTTGTAGCTGTAGCTAGTTTCTCCTCACAAGCTGTCAGGCGCTCCTGTGTTGTCTGACATTCACTTTTTAAATTCAGCCATTGTCGGAGTATCATCGCCTTTTCTTTCTTGCAAGCGTCCAGCTCCTTTAATGCCACCTGCAACTGTGCTTGTAGCACATCGTTATCTGCACACGAGGCTCGGTACGCTTGTTCTTTATCCCTAATCCTCTCCTCATATGATTGAGCCTGTTCTGACAGCTCAGTCTTTGAGAGGTCCCTATCAGTCTGAATTTGCTGTTTCTGCAATTCAGATTGATTCATCAATTCGTCACACCTCTCCTTTTCAGATTCATATCCGTTGAACAGCATGACATTTTGTTCAACCAGATGGTCCAATTCCGCTTTCAGAAGCAGAGAAATTTTTGCTAACCGTTCACGGCTCGATTTTGTGTCCTCTGACACTTTGGCTGCTTTTGCCAACCTCTGCAGTTCCTCATCTCTTTGATTGTCATCAAGGTCTTCTAATTGCGTTAATTGAGTACCAATAATTGAATTTGTTAAAATATGTAATGCCGCTTGGACGACATCTCTGGATTGCAAGGGGTCAGAGTTTCCTTCTTCTTCCGCCATTATCTGCTATTTATAGAAATTAAATAGGAGAATGGTTGATTAGGTGGTAAAATAAAATCAGAAAAGTTTCTCTATCCTGAAGTATTTACTCTTATTTAGTGATTTATCAATTAAACGTGCGTTATCTTTTAGCAGATGAGTAAACTTTTTCCAACTCTGTGAATATTTGTAACTGTTTCTTCTTATTTTTAAAAGTTTCTAACTGTTATTGTGTACCTTTTTTAAGGGATTACCAGTGAATAAAGTTTTGGTAAATGCTCTTTGCATAAATACCTTTATAACTTTTAAAATGCAAGATAACAGTGATTATTCAGCTTTGAGGAACGTTTATTAACTCAAAAATGCCTTTTAAAAAGAAAATACGTTTAATTTCACTAAAATAACCTAAAAAGTGAAGTGAAAACCTGTGATCTCACGTTTATCCAGAAGGTGTCAGTACAACCTTATTAATTTTAACTCAGACACTGTTAGTGTTGTCCAGTAGGGGAGCTATAACTTCCTGTGGCGTCCGGTCGTTAGCTGTTAGCTCAAAATTAGCATCGGCTAGACTCGGATAAAACCAACATTTCTGAACGGATTTTTTACACAAGCGTGGCAAAATTTTAGCAATTAGACTTTGAAGAACCTAAACAGCGTTTCAGAACACAGCCTTAAAGCGCTTTTCAGCTTTAAAAAGCAGATTTTATTCCCTATGAAAACGAGTTTCCATTTCCGGGTCACGTGACTGAAATCACCAATTACAGAGCAACACGGGGGTGAGAGGAAATGACGTATACTCGTCATTCAACTTCTCAGCGTATCAGAGCGCTCCACAGCAGCAAAATTCAACCAATCACAAAGCGTTTCAGCAACTAGCATGCTAGATTCAGACTGAAATAAGTTCGTCAACTTTTTGTCTTGTAAACTGTCAAAATGCACTTTTTCTGTTAAAAATTGTAACGAATCAATTCTGAGTTGCACGGAGTCTGCTACTCCGGTCTCAAAAACGTCTTTCTAGCTATTTAAACGACTCGTCCGAACCTTGTCCGAACCGAGCCGGTCCAGAACCGCGTCTGGACCGTCTTTAAACAGAATGAAGCGTTTTTACCCAAACCCAGCTTTTAGTTACCATAACAGGCGTACAACTTCAGCTTTATAAAGACTCAATGACACTATTTCAGCTTTTAAAACATCACTAGCCCAACACGCTTAAACATGCAGCGTTTTGACTTCAAGCGGCAGCTTGAGCTGCGTTTCAGCACAGCTGATAAACTGTTTTTCATGCCAACATGTAAATTCAATCTTTACACGAATACACAGTCATTTATGAGCACGTAATGGGCCACCAAATGTAGTATAAACAGAATAAAGCGTTTTACAGCACACTGTTTATATTAATTTGGTGGAATAGTAAATAACAGCATAGCTAGTTTTTCAGAAAGTGGACAATACGGCGATTGTCCTCACTTCTCAGCAGAATAACAGACATCAATCACACGGCGGTGATTGAGAACTTTGCTTCAGATATTTCTAAAATATCTGTAATGATTTTAGGAGAAAGGAGCGTTTAAGATGGAAAATGGAGATTTATCTTACAGAGAGATGTGTGAGGGGATTTATCTGTAGGACCAGAACAACACGCTCTTTGGGGAATCAGCATGGCTACGGTACGCTTGGTCGAAGTAGAACCTTTACTTGGTTGATGATAAAATCAGCGTCGGCGTAGGGTTCCTTTCTGACTCTTTCAGCGTCTCCGTGAGGACTGCCAAACCCTTAGGAGTCGTGCGAGGTTATCCAAACAGAAGTTATAATTCCCAAAATCCTGTCTGCATCCTGGATTGTCAGAATTCTGAACTCCTTCAGAACTCTCTTCAGAGAGTTAAACTCTGGAACTCTTCTCCCTGAGCTGCATCAGAGAGTTTTTCATCTCTCTTCTCCAGGAGAACTGTCACTCTTTGTAACTATTTAACTCTTTTTTTTCTTTAACTCTAGCGAGAACTGGGAAGTTGCCACATTTAAATGAGTTGACTTCCGGGTCATTTTAGTGCTTTCTGATTGGTGGATGGACCAGATCAGAGGTGTGGTTTGTGATGTAAGGTGTTATCAAAGTCAAGGGCAGAGAATGAGATTGTTTAAAACAGACAGAAAGATTATTGGAGAAAACCAGACTTCGTGGAGTCGAACTCTCCTGTATCTTCTGTAAAGATTAAACATGACATTTCTTTTCAGTAAACATTTTAGTTGACCGAAACTCGACCTTTAACATACTTACAAATTTGCTCATTGAAGACAGAAAAATCAAGAAATGCATATTACCCTGATTTCTTCTTTGAATGAGGAATAAAA
>NW_023620217.1:0-7230 GCF_014905685.2 Nematolebias whitei
CGAAGGATGAAGTGGAGGATGGAGGAACACCGTGAATCCACAGGAGCATAATCCAGTGGTGAGAGAGGTCCTGGAGAGTACCTGATGAGCCAAGCCGTGAAAGGTCCAATGGCAGAAGATGTCCCAGCACTGGAGAGGTGCCAGGCAGCTGCTTAAGTAGCAGTCCTCCCAGAGAGGCAGCAGGTGAGTGGAGTTGAGCTGATTAACTGTGGAGGGAAGGTAAACAGACAGACAAACAAAAACCCCAGAACCCCACAAATTCACGCAGATTATTTAATTTAATTGATTATTCTTACAGTAAAAATATTGAAACAGCAATATTCTCTCTAGATGTAGAAAAAGCTGCCGTTGCGGGTCATTGGCGTCGTATTTTTACTCCTGAGACAGCTGGACTGTTTATCACTGCTTTTATGGACTTTCAGACTTCTGTTTCCAATGAACTTTGTCCAGATGGCTTCCTTTTCTCTTTTCAAACCACTTGCTCTAAAATTTTAGACTCCATCGCTCCTCTTCGGTTTAAATCCACCAAACCGAGAGCTGAACCGTGGTTAAACGATGCCTCTCGCGCTCTCAGGAAAAAATGTAGGAAAGCAGAACGACAATGGAAGAAAGACAAACTTCTTTCATCTCTTAAATTTTTGAGAGAATGCCTTATAAACTACCAGAAATCTGTAAAAGAGGCAAAATGTCTATATTTATCTGGTTTAATTTCAAATAACTGCCATTGTCCTAGAGCGTTATTTAACACAATTAATTCTGTTATTAACCCAGCTGTGCGTATTTCACCAGATGCCACAGCCACTAACTGAAAACTTTTTAAAATTCTTCCAAGATAAAGTGGCCTCAGTTAGACAGGTCACTAGTTCTGTTGTTCCTGACTCCTCTGTTGCCTCTGTAGCTCCAGTCGTGTTTGAACACTTTCAACCAGTGTCTCTTGCCGCTCTCACTGATGTTGTTCAACACATGAAGCTCACTAATTGCCCACTGGACGTTCTTCCCTCCAAGTTTTTGAAAGAGGTTTTTAATTCTGTGGGTTTCTGTATTTTAACATTTTTAAACTCCTGACTTCGTCTAGGAATTGTCCCTGCTGCATTTAAACATGCTGTGGTTAGGCCCCTTCTTAAAAAACCTCACCTAGACCCATCACTTTTATCAAATTTTAGACCTATTTCGCATCTGCCTTTTTTAGCTAAAGTCTTAGAAAAAGTTGTTTTTATGCAGTTACAACCTGTTTTAGAAAACCATGGTATCTATGAAACATTTCAGTCTGGATTTAGAACCTGTCATTCCACCGAATCAGCCCTGTTAAAGTCCATAATGACATTTCCATGTCCATGGATGTCAAGTGTCCCGTTGCTCTGGTGCTGCTGGACCTTACAGCTGCGTTTGATACAGTGGACCACGCTGTCCTGTTGTCTCGTCTCCAACATTATGTTGGAATTTCTGGTACAGCCCTCAAGTGGTTCACTGCTTATTTGACCAACAGAACGTTCTCTGTCATGCTGAATAATCTGTCTTCCTCCACTGCCCCTCTCTCTTGTGGTGTGCCACAGGGTTCTATTCTTGGTCCTGTCCTCTTCTCATTGTACATGCTGCCCCTTGGATCAGTGATAGCCAAACATAATTTTTCTTTTCACTGCTATGCTGATGATGTACAAATTTATTTACCAATGAAACCTAAAAACAGTAACCTTCTCACACCTTTCGTTGATTGTATTGCTGACATTAAACAGTGGCTTCCTCTTAATTTTTTGTTTTTAAACGAAGGGAAGACAGAATGCATTTTCTTTGGTGATGATGCTCCCTGTAACTTTGGTGCTCTGACATCCAAGTTCCGATCCACAGTTAAAAACTTGGGAGTGACATTTGATAATGACAAAGTTTGATAAACAAATATCCTCTGTAGTCAAGGCCTGTTTTTATCAGTTACGTCTTTTGTCCAAAGTTAAGCCTTTCTTAAATCGTTCTGACTTGGAAAAGGCCATCCATGCTTTTATAACTTCAAGGCTCGACTACTGCAATTCCCTATATGCAGGAATCTCCCAATCCTCCATTAGACGCCTGCAATTGGTCCAAAATGCTGCAGCTCGACTTTTAACCAACACCTCCAGACGTGAGCACATTACCTCTGTTTTATTTTCTCTCCACTGGCTTCCAGTCGATTTTAGAATTAAATTTAAAATTTTATTATTCACTTTTAAAGCTCTCAATGGTCTTGCCCCACTATATTTGTCTAATCTTGTAGCTGTCCGTGAATATAGGAGAACACTGAGATCTTCTAATACATTTCTACTCTCTGGCCCAAAATCCAACTACAAACGATGGGGTGACCGGGCCTTTTCGGTTGTCGCACCCAGACTCTGGAACCAGCTACCTCAGGACTTGCGCACCATCACTGACATGGAGCATTTTAAATCTAATCATAAAACCTTTTTATTCAGGCAGGCTTTTAATACCTAGTAGGTCTTTGACAATTTTGCTATGTTTTAATTGTAAATGTTTTTGTTTTTAACTGACTGATTTTTTATTCTTGTTTGTTTTTAACTTCTGTACTGTGCAGCACTTTGTGCACCTTTTGGCTGCTGGAAAGGGCTCTATAAATAAAGTTTGATTGATTGATTGATTGATTGATTGATTGATTGATTGATTGATTGATTGATTGATTGATTGAAAAAGCTTTTGATAGAGTTAACTGGACATTTTTATTTGCAGCCTTGCATAAATTTGGTTTTGGAAATTATTTCATAAACTGGTTAAAAATATTATATGCTTCCCCATTAGCACGGATTAGGACAAAAAAATCAAATATCTGCTAGCTTTCTTCTGCAAAGGGGAATGAGGCAGGGATGTCCACTCTCCCCCTCACTGTTTGCTATTTTCATCGAACCTCTGTCCGCAGCAATCAGGCAAACTACATAAATTAAAGGCATAAAATGCAAGAACATAGAGCACAAAATCAGTCTATATGCTGATGATGTGTTGCTCTTCCTCCAGCATTCACAAACCTCCCTCTCTCAGGTTATTGGATTGATAAACTCTTTTTCAAGGGTTTCAGGGTGCATTCACACCAGCCCTGTTTAGTCCGCTTTAATCGAACTCTAGCTCATTTTCCTAGAAAGTCCGGTTCGTTTAGGGAGGTGTGAACGCGCCATCGAACTCTGTCACGGAACAAAAAGGCAAACTCTGGCCCGGGCTAAAACCTAGGTCTCGGCCCGGTAGAAGCGAACTCCAGCGCGCTTCGCTGGCCCGGGTTCTGGTCGGTCCTCGGGGCTATGTGCCGGTCCGTGGCCTGGGTCCCTGGTGGTGCGGCTGCCTCCTGCTCCTGGATGGATGCACTGGAGCCTCCCTCCCCTGGTGGATCTCAGAGAATGGGGGTGCCTATTGGGGTCAGTGGGGGAGCTGGCACCCTGGGAGGGCATTGCCACCTCAGTTGTTCCTCCCCATGCCGACGTCTTCCTCCACCCACTCCATCACACCACCACTCAAGCAGGGCCTTGGAGTTCAGGTGCACTACTGAGATGCGGGGAGGATCCTCCATCTGTGGTTCATGGAGACCTGGGCCCCAATTTTATCAAACAACCTAGACACTCGCATATAACATTCTCACGACACATGCATATATAGGGTCTGGAGTGGGCACATGGTGGCATATAGGGGGTGGGATGTGTAATCATTCTCATCACTCTTTGTTAAAATCCAGGTCTCTCTTGAAAATGAGTCATATTGGCTCATTGGGACTAATCTGTATTAATAAAGGTTGAATGAATATAAATATATAATATATATATATATGCATAGATATGCATAGATATATGCACATATATATATATATATATATATATATATATATATATATATATATATATCTGCGCTCGCAGATACACTCACTGGATAACCTTCATCTATAAGACCCTTCTAAACCTAGTCCCGTCATACCGTACCTCCCTAATACAAACATCACACAATCATTACTCCCAACTAATGACTTAATCCTCCTGTCAGTTCCTCTAGTCAGAACTGAACTAGGAAAAAGAGCATTCAGCTTCGCCGTCCCCTCAGCCTGGAACAACTTACAGACAGATTTGAAACTATCAACACTCATCTCGCCTAGATCCTTCATGTCAACCGTATCAGATAATGTTATCAAAAATCTGGACCATTGCAGATGTTTCTAAAACACTACTTATCAAATATACATGTCTTTGTTGACTTTTAACTCTATCTACTTAAACTGTAACAGTTTCTGTTTTAAATGTGCTCTATAAATAAATCTGACTTGACTTGACTTGATGTCTGTTCTACATTTAATATCTACAGAAGTCTGTCTTATCCTGATGGTTTCAAACTGTTAACATTTATTTATCGTGATAGTAGTTTCTTTTTTCTTTTGATAAATGCAAATGCTTATTGTCAATTACCCTGTGACGTGTGCTGATAACCACTTGACCAGGTCACCTTTGTGAAAAAGATCTCGATCTCAACGGGCTCTACCTGGTAAAATAAAGGTGACTGAATGTGTGACAAATCACACCGTGTAAAACATTTGTGTCTGTTCTCTACTCTGTTGGCCATTTTAGTTAGCTTCTGCTGCTATTTGTATATGTATTTCTATTTTATGTTTTCCTGTCTGCTGTGCATGTTTGGTTCTTTTGTACAGCACTTTGGTTGGCCTTGTTGCTGTTTTAATTGCTATATAAATAAATTGGTATGGTATGGTATGGTAATATAACATAGATGACAGATCAAAAGTTTAATCTGAGTAAATGCAACATTTTAAAGGAAAAATATGTTGATTCATAATTTCATAGTGTCAACAAATCCCAAAAAAGTTGGGACAAGTAACAATAAGTGGCTGGAAAAAGGAAACTGTGCATATAACGAACAGCTGGAAGACCAATTAACACTAATTAGGTCAATTGACAACATGACTGGGTATAAAAAGATCTTCTCAGAGTGTCAGTGTCTTTCAGAAGCCAAGATGGTAAGAGGATCACCAATTCCACCATTGTTGCGCAGAAAGATAGTGCAACAATACCAGAATGGTGTTACCCAGCGTAAAATAGCAAAGACTTTTAAGTTATCATCATTAACTGTGCATAACATCATCAAAAAATTCAGAGAATCTGGAACAATCGCTGTGCTTAAGGGTCAAGGCCGTAAAACTCTGCTGGATGCTCGTGATCTCAGGGCCCTTAAACGTCACTGCACCTCAAACAGGAATGCCACTGTCAAGGAAATAACAGAATGGGCTCAGGAATACTTCCAGAAAGCATTGTCAGTGAACACAATCCACCGTGCCATCCGCCGTTGCCAGCTGAAACTTTACAGTGCAAAGAGGAAGTCATTTCTAAGCAAGCTCCACAAGCTCAGACGTTTGCACTAGGCCAGGGGTCATTGAAAATGGATTGTGGCAAAATGGAAGACTGTTCTGTGGTCAGATGAGTCACAATTTGAAGTTCTTTATGGAAAACTGGGACGCCATGTCATCCGGACCAGAGAGAACAAGGATAGCCCAAGTTGTTATTGACGCTCCGTTCAGAAGCCTGCATTACTGATGGTATCGGGTTGCATGAGAGCTTGTGGCATGGGCAGCTTGCATGTCTGGAAAGGTACCATTAATGCAGAGAACTATGTTCAGGTTCTAGAACAACATATGCTCCCATCTAGACATCATCTCTTTCAGAGAAGACCCTGCATTTTTCAACACGATAATGCCAGACAACATTCTGCAGCAATCACAACATCATGGCTACGTAGGAGAAGGATCCGGGCACTGAAATGCCAGCCTGCAGTCCAGATCTTTCACCTATAGAGAACATTTGACGTATCATAAAGAGGAAGGTGTGACAAAGAAGGCCCAAGGCGATTGAACAGTTATGCCCCTTTTCCATTAGTACCTGTAGTACCGGTACAGCACGGCTCTACTCTACTCGCAACATCCATCTGCGAGTCCCCATCTCCAGCTTCGCAGTGACCAGCGGAGCTCTGAGCACACAAGGCTGGTATCCGGAACCCGAGCCTCAGAGTCGGTACATCGAAGGATCTTCCGCGGTGACCAGCTGAACTTGGAGCCGGGGAGATGACGTCCTGCCCGGCCTGGTGCTTCAAGGCTCCGGGGGGAGGATCGGGGTACACCAGCAGAGCTCCATCCAGCTTGCTCTGAATTATATTGTCGGCCACCAAGCACAAAAAATGCCAGCACATCAGCATTAGACCAAGAGGTTGTCAGTATTGTTTTTAAAATCTTTAAAATAAGTCCAGCCGCTGCTCCAGTCCGAGAAATTGCAAATGGCGGATTATTGTTTTGAAAAGTTTCTGAAAGATCCAGTGACTCCGCCCCCGACTCCGCCCCCGACCAATCAGTGACCGACAGTGTTCTGACGTCACGTTTTAGTACCTCTTCGTTCGGGTTAGAACCACAGAGCCAAGGGTACTGAAAATAGTAGCAGGTGCTAAGTACCGGTACTAATTGAAAAGCCTCATAACCGGGCCAAGTAGGGTCCAGTCGGCCCGTACCAGTACTAATGGAAAAGGGGCATTAGAGGCCTGTATTAGACATGAATGGGAGAGCATTCCTATTTCTAAACTTGAAAAACTGGTCTCCTCTGTCCCCAGATGTCTGTTGAGTGTTGGAAGAAGAAAGGGGGATGCCACATAGTGGTAAAAATGGACTTGTCCCAACTTTTTTGGGATTTGTTGACGCCATGAAATTTGGAAACAACAGATTTTTCCCTTAAAATGATACATTCTCTCAGTTTAAACTTTTGATCTGTGATTTATGTTCTATTCTGAATAAAATATTAGACGTTGGCACCTCAACATCATTGCATTCAGTTTTTATTCACAATTTGTTTAGTGTCCCAACTTTTTTGGAATCCGGTTTGTTACATCCAACAATAAAATGTATAAGAAAAACAGTAATAACATCTAAGATATGAACTAAGAAAGACATCAACTAAATATACACTAAGCACTCATAACATAAAAACATTGAACATCAGCACAAACATGAACATGAGTCTGTGAGCAGATGTGCACGCATGAACACATCAACATTGAAACAGATCAGCAGCAGCATGATATGGTTTTTCACAGTGATTATTCTAGTTAGAGATTCATGAGTCTAACAGCCTCAGGGTAGAAGCTGTTCCTCAGTCTAGTGGTTCTACACTTAATGCTCCTTAACCTCCTTCCTGAGGGGAGTGGGGCAAAAAGTGTGTGTGCTGGGTG
>NW_023620218.1:0-7230 GCF_014905685.2 Nematolebias whitei
TTTTTTTTTTTTTGTTCCCCTCAGGCATGATTACAATGAACAAATCTCAGAAGCAGATGCCCTTCTGGCATCCTGAACACTTGCCCTCACCATCTCAGTCAAGCTTCCATGGTCATGACAGTCGTACTGAACTTTCCCATCTGCTTCACCACTTCAGAGTCAGTTCCATCCAATCTTAAATTCTGCTTTACCGTTTTAAGTCTATGAAGCTGCCTGTGAATCATCACATCCAGTTCAAGGGGAAAACTTTTAGTATTCTCAAAAGGCAAGTGTAATTTGTTCAAAGCAGGCAAACACAAGCTACAAAAAGATGAGATGACCACAGTTATTCACTCTGTGCTTCATCTTTATTCTCATGATGGTTTTTTGTTGACCCCCTTGCTCGTCCAAAAGCTGTGCTTGCTTTGGAAAAAGCTGCAGCACTATCAATAGATTTGACATTTTAGTTGTGTTGGGACAGTCACTGACTTAAAGAAGTTTAGCATGGCACAAAAAAAGAAAATGTGTTGAGGGTTTCAGAAGACTTTCTGCATGACCAGTGAGGATGAAAGATTGATAGTCAATGTTCAGAATAACCCACTTTATGTATTTATTGCTATTTTTGTTGGTCATTTATCCAAATTTTATGCACAGCAACAAAACCACACATTGTCATGCCTTTGGTTTAATTCATTCCTTGTTGTTAGTGAGTCCTATAGCTAGTATCTCACTCGATTGACTGTTGGAGACCTGGTGGTGAGGTAAACTTGATTACATATTGTGAGAAACAATGGAACCCAACACCTAAAAAGCAACAACCTATACACAAATAGAAGGACAGTCTCCAATGTTTATGATATTTTAAAAGTTTTGTTGTTGAAATTTAAGAAAAATGTAGAATTGCTGGCAGACAATTGACTCCTGATTGAGGACTGAAATTTACAGACATCAAAGTTCATGCTCAATAATCCAGGTAAAAAAATCCAACAAAGTTGTCAGGTCCTATGGACGGTTTCTGTCTTTTTTTTTTTGTTGTTGTTGAAACGTTTCGTCCTTCATCTAAAGGTCTTCATCAGTCCTAGGAGCCACAACGAACTCAGTCCCACAAGCAGCACACTTGCATAGTGGGCCAAGGAGTTTGATGGCTCCTCGGACTGATGAAGTCGTTTGGATGAAGGACGAAACATTTAATAATTTTTTTTTTTAAAAGTCATTCAGAGGATCTGGCTTAACTTTGTTGGATGTTTAACCTGGATTCCATTAAACTGGTTGGCCCACTATGTGTGTGTGCTGCTTGTGGGTGTGAGTTTTGTAATGCCTCCTCGGACTGAAGAAGTCATTTGGATGAAGGATAAACTGTTTCAGTTTAAAAAAGAAACCTTCCAGAGGACCTGACTTAACTTTGTTGGATGTTTAAGTTTGATTCCATTAAACTGGTTGGCTCATTATGTGAGTGTGCTGATTGTGGGACTGAGATTTTGTGGCTACTCGGACTGAAGAAGTCATTTGGATGAAGGACAAACTGTTTCAATTTAAAAAAGAAACCTTCCAGAGGACCTGACTTAACTTTGTTGGATGTTTAACTTTGATTGCATCAAACTGGTTGGCTCATTATGTGAGTGTGCTGATTGTGGGACTGAGTTTTTGTGGCTCCTCGGACTGAAGTCCTTTGGATGAAGGAGGAAACATTTCAACAAAAGAAGAAACCATTCAGAGGACGCAGCCTTTACTTTGTTGGATGTTTTACCTAGATTCTATCAAAGTACTTGGCCCACATTGTAAGTGTGCTGCTTGTGGGACTGTTTGTTTTGGCTCCTAGGACTGATGAAGTCCTTTGGATGAAGGACGAAATGTTTCAACAACAACAAAATAAAAAAAATAAAAAAAATCGTCCAGTGGACATGACTTAA
The DNA here is from genome assembly GCF_014905685.2 of Nematolebias whitei. Taxonomy (NCBI): domain Eukaryota; kingdom Metazoa; phylum Chordata; class Actinopteri; order Cyprinodontiformes; family Rivulidae; genus Nematolebias; species Nematolebias whitei. The sequence continues at coordinate 1,890 of NW_023620218.1, forward strand.
CTATGCGAAAGTTTCCAGACTTTGGTAAAAACGTGAGCCCAAATCATATAGCAGGACATGCAAAATGTTGACAATTCTTAGCAATTCTAATTATGGTAATCAAAACAAGTGTCAAGACGAACATAAGCTGCTGAAGGTCCTCTGTATTCCAGGGCATAATAATGTAAGTTTGATCAAAGGCAACTGGTCTTTTTTTTTTTTTGTTTTGTTTTTGCCAAACCCTAGTAAGTAAGAAAATTGCAATGTATCATCTAGTGAACAAGTTGGCATAAATTTAAATGCTTTTTTATTTATTCATTTTTCATTTTTAAGATGTATTAGTTGGATTAAGTCAATTTTGGGTTTATAATATATCAGATATATTGGATTATGCTAAATCTGTATAATTATATTTACCTATAAAGATCATAAGGCAACCTAATTCCAATGGTGGGTCAGGCTTTATAACCTCTAAACTTTAAAGGTAATTGTTGAGCGCTGCACGCTGCTGAATTGTATTGCTTATCTCAGAAGGACACAGCCAAGGACTTGCAAATATACATTTGCTGTGGAACACAAAATGAAAAAGGAATGTAATTTGCATGTAAACAAATACAATTTATTTAGAAAATGGTTATAAATCAATGCCAGCATTTGTACTGCCAATAAGTGTGATGTGGTACTATGATTCTTACTAATAATACAGTATGCAGTACAATCTGCAGTACAGCCTGCAAACTGAGTGGTTCTGTTCAGCATTAAAGTTTTTTTTGTTTTGTTTTTTTTTTATTATTATTTTTATATATAACAGAAAACTGAGCTCCATGTGGTAACGACTTGATATATAAGAAAGCTGAAACACTGCATGATAGTATTGATTTAAATACTTTCTCATGAAAAACGTGCTTCTTTCTATCTGAGAAAATCTAAATTTTAGATTAAGCATAATAGTATCTTAAAAAAAGTATATTGTGCTAATAATCACTCTTCTGTTTTTTACATTTTACAAATATGTATGTATAATTCCATAATGTTACATTAAAAATATCTAAGCAAGTTAGGGTTGAAACAGAAGTAGAGTTAACTAATAAAATGGATCACTAAGAGTTAAAAAAAAATTGTAATAAAAAAGTGGAGCAATACATGGGCACTTTTTTAGGTTTTTGTTTCTCTCTTCACTGTTTAAAAAAAATATCTGAATATAGTTAACAGGCTCAAAATAAACCAAGCAAACAAGTACATGTCATCTTCGAAGAGTGATGCTCCTTATAATATTTAATAAACTCAAGATGTATTTTTCTTTGTTTAGTTTTTTTATTTTTTATTATAGTGCCTCATTAAAAGCTTTGGGAGTATAGCTGACTCAGACAATAAACATTATACATATTCTAATATGGTAAAATTATCCGTTCTCTGGTTTATGTGAAAATAAATGAATAAATAATAAAAATAAAAACTGAAGGGGTCCCCATGAAACCTGGACAACAATAGGACATTTTAAACTACATGTATTATTATTCTTAATATTATCATCATCATTAGTAGTAGTGGTAATAGTATTTCTGTTCTGCTATCAGACGCCAACTGTAACATCAAATAAATGTACGGTCACTGACTCTTCCATTTTAGCATTGTGAGTTTGTCCCACATCCATATTTAAAATCATCTTTAAATATTTCCAATCGTATAAATAATGCCTTCTTATGATATCACTGCTATTTAACATTTTAAACATAAACACTAAAAGACTACTGATTTTGTGTATCTGCCAGTGCATACTTGAACACAGAGGCACTTACTTGCATGATATGATCTCTCTATCTCCCTTAATTAGCTGCAGACGCTCTTACCTGCATCAGAGTGTGAACCTGCGGCTTCTTACAAAACTATCGTTTTAAATGGAGTATGCATTACAAACAACCTTGAGCTGCGTGCACTTGATGATGATTATCTTGTGCTGAGGTCACTGCATGAGGTTACTAGTATTTACATTTTTACTACAATAAGAAGCAGCGCAGAGGCATTTCCAGATTTCTCCAGCTGTTCTTTTATTCATTCACGTCAGATCAGCAGTGCGCTGCCACATCAGCCCGGCCGGGTCAGCCAGCTCAATGTTAGATGGACACAGGCGATAAGGCAAGAAACACAGACTGGAAGCATTTAAAAGGATAGACAATGCCATTCAAGGAGCAAGCTCTGGAAATGCTGTTTAATTTGTTCCGAGATAACCACTGCTCAATACTTGGCATCAAATGCAAAAGTGCTGCAACCAGCAGCAAATTCATTTCAGACTAATTAGGCTAACAACCAGCTTTGGTGCTGAAAGAAGACATGCCATTACCATTACCGTACAATTACAAGAGCGTTCATTTATTCTTGGTGCAAATGGAGCAAGACAGTAGACAGAGATTCATGCAGACTGAAGCTTTCCTGTTCCAGAAATCAGCATGTTCTGGTAGTGAATGTGAGTTTTAACTTTTAGATGAGACAAGTTATTCGTATTTATTTTTCTTACTTTGAGTCGTGCTAAACCAGTAAAATTAAGTGCCCTACTTCAACCCACAGCAGAGAGGGGCACTCTGCAGGAGCCGAAAAAGCCAAATTCATCTTTTCATGTCATGCACTGGGAGAAGCACACCGTGTTTGTCTTGCCTGCTGCGATTGCGAGGCAATCTCTAAGTCCCTGTTTTCCAGGCTGTGTTGGACGGGGAGGCGGGGGCACTTGGTGACATTTGTGACAGTCTCACAACAGGAAGAGCAGCCTTGACATCCAGTGCTCTGCTGGAGAATGTAAAGGAGGGAGAGCTAGGCAAGAAATCAATAGATCTGCGAAATGCACTAATTAGAAGTACTTTTTACTTTAGAAAGGCTGCGCGTAAATACAGTTTGGCTTGTGCACTGGTCAGATTCCCAAACATTTTGGGAGCCCTAATTATAATCAAAAATTGCATAAATGTTATTATTATTATAATCCCATCTACTTTAAACACTCTAAATGTGACTCATAGTCGATATATTGCATGCAAAAAGAAGTCTATGCAACTGGAGTCTATTCTGCAAAGAAAAGTGAGAGTATCAAGGACTTAAAAGCTGAAGCAAATTGGTTTATCTCATGGCTCCTCATGTTCCTGACACCCACAGAGATCCGGATGATTGTTAAAAGAACCTCAAGCAGCAGACTGCGTTCATTCAGAGGCTGTAAATGTTTGACACAATTTAAATTCAGCTGTTGGACACATCGAATGTAGAAATGAGAGCAGCTCGTTACTCGTGGGTCTGATTGGAGCTGACCGCACACATCAGCGTCCGGTGTCGGAACGAGCCCACGGCGGAGAAGCAACTCGGATGGAGGCAACATTTCTCTCCAGAACAGTTTTTTTGTTGTTGTTTTTTTTTCACCTGCTGCATTGTTAAAGGCTATAGCTAAGCTGTGCACATGCAGTTAGAAATGCCCAGATCTGTCCTGCATGGATGTTCCTTGAAATGCCCAAAACGCAAAAGCCGTGCCAAATGCGCATTAAGCGCTTTTATCTTAGGTGGCACCTCGCGTTTGTTTGAACACACCGAGTGCAACAATTCGAAAAAGACTTCCAGGGAGGCAAGAATGACGAGCTGTGATCAACTCAAGTCATTCAGCAAGGGTGCATGATTCTGAGAATATGTTCACGTCCAGCAGCTGCTCATCTAACAAGACTAAAAGCAGCCCGAGGTGCCAAGTTTGATCGGACTGCGCAGCTCACCCCCCCAGTCCGTTCTGTCTTACCTTTCTCCTCATCCGACACCTTGGAGGGCTCGGCGCACCGAAATAATCCCGAGAAAAGGGCGAGAAAGGCGAGGAGAAAAAAGTCCGACATGTTTCCGGAGAGAGCGGGCTTCCCCTGGCTGGTCCTGGTCCTGGTCCGGGTCCAGTCTCCCCCCCCTCCACCGCCACCCGGTCGTCGAGTGCGGTTCTTCGGTGATGTCCGGCGGAACCAGCGCGCAGAAGAAGTGCGGTTCTCGCCCCCACCGACTCCCTGACACACGCACACACCGCTGCTCTGCACGGCGAACAGGCGCCCCGGAGACGGCAGGAGAGATGAGAGGCAGAGGCTGAGGCAGGGGGTGGGGTGGGGGGGGGCACAGGTGGGGTGGGGGTGCAGGAGGATGGAGAAGGTTTCCTGTCTTTTCTCAACGATTTAATGCCGGAAGGGTGACGCAGCTCGTCTGAAATTAATCAAAGTGTTCCAATATAGTCAGGAGAGGGGGTGTCACTGGAGTGAGGGGCCTGGGGGGGGGGGGGGGGGGGTGTTCCACACACAAGAAAAGAAGAAAGTCAGAGGGTTGGGAAAGGATGATGTGTCCGTCCCCAACACTGGTGGACCTAGTGTTTTTTTTGTTGTTTTTTCCTAGTGGTGTCAAGGTTAGGTTTAGGGAAAATGTTTTCTTAGCCCATTCCATACGGGCATTTGTGATTCACAGAGCATTTACCTTAGTCTAAAAACTACTTTAGCACCGTGCCCACACAGAAACAGGAACAGCAGCTAAACTTGGAACTTAGCTCCCGAGTGAGAAAATGTTTCAACACCACTGATGCGTTCTCGTATGAAAACGGTGTCATGTGAACAAGGAAAAATATGGTTTTGGAAATATGTTATTCCTGACTGGATGTGAACTTAGACCTAATACACACTGCTGTCTATCATGTTGTGCTAAGATGCATAACTGGTTGTGACTACTGTACCACTGCACCCTGTATTCACTGGTTAACTGGACATCATTAACTTCATGCAGACTCTCCCAATGGTACATTTTCATCTTTAAATCACTTCTTGGTCTGCTGCCTTCATACACATCCTCCTACATGTCTCTGCATGAGTGCAGCTACAGCGTGCGTTCTTAGGACATTATTACCTGCAGTGTTTCCTCAGCGAGAACTGAACTTGGCAAAAAGGCCTTTTCCTACTCTGCTGTTTCTTGGAATATCTTACAAAAATATCTGAAGCTCTCAACCTTGACCTCTCTAAGTGGCTTTAAACATCTGCTAAGTTCCTGGCAAGAACCAATACAGACATGTTCTTGTGTTTAATTTTCTACATTTTATAATCTACCTGTTTTGGCTGCATTGCCATCTTATTTTAATTTGGGGAAAAAAAAATAATCTGGATGTCGCTTTTATGATCGTCTATTGTTGTCATCCACTGTTGTCATCACTCTTTATTAAAATCAGGTCTCTTGTAAATGAGTCCTCGAGGCTCAATGGGATTAACCTGTCTAAATAAAGGTTGGATGAATGAACACTCAGGTTATTTATGTATACAAATGAAATAAATAAATATTTGAACAATTTTCTTTACTAAATCATCCCAGTTGTACTTTGTATTTT
>NW_023620219.1:0-7230 GCF_014905685.2 Nematolebias whitei
GGCTACACAACCTGAACCCCATCCGTTCAGCAAGGAGACGGTAACCACGGCTACACAACCTGAACCCCATCCATTCAGCAAGGAGACGGTAACCATGGCTACACAACCTGAACCCTATCGCTTGAGGAAATCGATCGTAGAGAGGGACGCTGCTAAAACAGAAGAGGTTGGTAATGTTTGTTTCTGCTGTCCATGTCTCTGATTAAAGACCTGAACCTGCAGTTTCAAAATAAAACTTGTGTATATTCTATAAAATAAGAGCCTGGGACAAAGGAGGAATGTCAGGTCCAAAGCTGTCTCAGCTGCAGATGAACAGAACTTGAAGGTGTTTAAGAAACAGCCCCACCCATCACGCTCCCCTCCAGTGGCGGGCCCACCTGCTGCCGGCGTGTTGGCGACTCTCAGCATCTGGGGCTGGGTGATTGGGTGTGTGCCAGCCCACCCTGGTGGCTGCCTGCCGGGGCCTGGCTCTGTCGGGCCTCTGTTGAGGGGTGGTAGGACCTCGGGACCCGGTGTCCATGGCCGGATCTACTCTGGAGTAGAGGGTTGCCGGCGAGGCCTGTGGACTCGTCGCTGCAGCCTCCTGGGGTTTCTGCATTGTGGTTGCTGGGGGTCATCCGGGGCTTCCCTTTGCTTCTTTCTGGGGGGTGCGGTTGTCCCTGTTGGGGGACTCCCAGGGCTCCAGGCTTGGGGACCGCTGTGTGTCTGTGGCTCCGGTCTTCCCTTTGTCGTCATCATGTCCTGGGGGGGACGGATCTGTGGGTCGCCACACCCACTACTGAACATTCTTATGGAGAAACCTTATAGTGACATCATGCTCACACAGGTGTTTAGATCCAGGTGTTTATCAGATACACACTCAGTTGGGTTGTGGTGGCCACTAAATATATCTTGTATTACCATGTACTGTATAAAATACTTTCTAATGATGTTATAAGGGCGGCTGTGGCTGAGTGGTTAGAGCAGTCGTCCTCCAATGCAAGGGTTGGGGGTTCAAATCCACCAGCTGTCACATGCCAAAGTGTCTCAGGACAAGACACCGAACCCTCGATGCCTCTGATGTGTCCCATCAATGTATGAATGTGATAAAGCTCTGATTAGTCTCTTTAGAATGATTTGTTCAATGAGCTTTGTATAAATCTAGTAGAGTGAATGGGTCAATGAAGCAGATTGTTGTAAAGAGCTTTGAGTGTCTTGAAATAAGATAGAAACTTGGATAACTTTAATTCCTCTTTTTCTGGATGTAAATCACATTTTTTGGATGATTGTTTCCTCTGGTATCAGATGCTGTGCAGCTGGAAGGATTTTTACTGAAACTTTTTTAGTTTTGGACATTTGTTATGATGCGTAACCATGGCAACAAGGCAGTTTCCTACAACCAACAGCAGCTGATTAACATCTCAAAAGCTGAAATAATATCTCAACTACAGCCCCAAATCTCAAATGAGTTAAAAAGGATGTTCTGTGGATGCATTCTCATCAACCTGCCAGCTGTGCTCGAGTGCCTGACCACTGAGATCCTGGAACTAGCAGGAAACACGGCTCATGACAGTGGAAGGACAAGATCGTCACTCAGCACCTACAGTTGTCTGTCCACAGTGACGAGGAGCTCGGCAGACTGCTGGGAGGAGTGGCCATCGCTCTGGGAGGAGTTCTGCCCAGCATTCGGGCGGTCCTACAGCCCGGGGGAACCGAGAGGCCAGCCGAGTCTGGGTGGATGGATCGGACAGCATCTGCAGCCAGTTTCTTAGGATCCATTGTGGGATGGACCTTTACAAGAGATCCTTCCTGTCTACAGCATCAGCATCTATAACATCTCTTAATGAAATGAGGATAACGAGTTACAACAACAAATAATTTCTCTTTGGGATTAATAAAGCCTTTCTGGGTGGAGTTTGCATGTTCTCTCCGTGCATGCGTGGGTTTTCTCCGGGTACTCCGGTTTCCTCCCACAGACCAAAAACATGCATGTTAGACTGATTGGTAACTCTAAATTGTCCCTAGGTGTGAGTGAGAGAGTGAATGGTTGTTTGTCTCGTTTGTCTCTATGTGTCCCTGTGATGGACTGGAGACCTGTCCAGGGTGTACCCCGCCCCTCGCACAGTGATTGCTGGACATGGGCACCAGCGACCCCCGTGACCCAAAATGGAATAAACGGGTAAAGAAAATGGATGGATGGGTTAATAAAGTATTTTTGAATTGAATTGAATTGAATTGAAAGGTGATATATAAGTACAGTCCATAAGTATCATTCTATTTGTTGTTTGTTGTTGCTGTTTCTTGGTTTTGTCTTTTCTCTTTCCGCAGGTCTAGAGTCAGACTTCAATGATGTTGATTTGTGTTCTCTTCATCCCTCTCTCTCCTCTATTCCCATCTCCTTTACCTTTTAACTCTTCTCTCACTTTTCTGCTTTGCTCTCTTTTTTTTTTTCATCCCCGTGTCCATTCCATCTGAAACAAGCCCAAAGCAAATTCTAATAAAGTTTAATTTATATATCAGGTGGAGCATTGAGGCCAGCCTGCTTGTGAAAGTAAATCTGTTGGAGCTCACCTTGAAAGGCTGGACAGGACATGGGGGTGTAGAAGAAACAACCCCGCTGAGGTTCTGAACCAGGACCTGAGATATTCTTTGTGCTTCAGGCTGTTTGTCCTCGGTCTGAAACTGCTGGACCGTTTCTACTCAGATGAAACTTCTTGTTTGTCCTTTGATGGTGTTCAGGTGAACCCGAGGAGTCGCAGGAGGAGGTGGTCGAAGCTGCGGAGAGAAAAACATCTGAAGCTGAAACATGACAGAGTCCAGGTGATGAAGAAGGACCAGAAGCTGGTGGACAGAACCGCAGACCAGAAGGTTGGTTTCACAGGAACGTCCTTAGGACTGTCCCTGAAAAGACGCAGGATCAGCCAGGACCGTAAACAAGGTCCAGCTCCTCCGCGTGTTGCGTGTTTGTGTTCAGGGGGTGAAGATGAAGAGGAGCAAGAGGAGGAGGGGACGAAGGAGAGCACACAGAAGGTCCAAGATCAGCCGTGAGCGCACGGACCCCACAGTGAAGGGCGAGGAAGAGGAGCTGAAGAGGGAGACACCTCAGGTTGGTCCAGGTGTTGGGACAGATGTTTGTTGGTTCTGCCCCGACCCACATAAACACGGATCAGATTAGATGATCCAGAACCTTTTGACCTCCACCGAGTTTCCTCTTGTTTATCTCGGAGGTTTTTAACGTGAATCTGGTGAAAACGGACCAAATAGCTGGAGTTGGACACCTTCATGCAGGAAGTGGACATTGTGTCCATCACTCTGTCTGTTTGTCTGTCCTCAGTGTCCTCTTCCTGTTGGACCCTCAGGACAGCTGACTGGGACTCACCTGCAGGTAAAACCTTTCCGGCCCCATGTTCCACTCGGACAAGCACTCAAGATGAAACTCGACAACAGGTGTGATTTGTTGCAGGTGACTCTGGACGGCAGCCATCTTCCTCCCAGCATCCTCTCTGACTCCACCCTCACCTGTCTGCCAGGACTCCTGCCTCAGGTAAACCTAGAGGTATGCCGCTACGCTACCGCGGGGGGGCAATGTGAAACCCGACTCATCTGGAGTCCAAACTGTGGCTCAGCTGACTTTGACTTGTGTTTCCATGGAAACCAGCTGACAGACAGAAACTGGGTCCAGAACCTTGAGTTCAGCGTGTCGAGGGCTGGAAGGTGGAGCTGACTTTTGTCTTCTGCCTGCAGGAAGGACCAGGAGTGATCCTCACCTTCATCCCTGCACCTCATTTTCCTGCTGCTATCCAATCAGTGCAATCAAAGGAGGAGGAGGAGCCTGTGGAGATCAACTGGAGGGGCGGGGCAGGCAGATGGAAGAAGGAGGAGGAGTCTGTGGAGATCGACTGGAAGGGCGGGGCAGACAGATGGAAGGAGAAGGAGGAGGAGGAGCCTGTGGAGATCGACTGGAGGGGTGGGGCAGGCAGATTAAAGGTGGAGGAGCCTGTGGAGATCGACTGGAGGGGCAGCCAAGACAGATGGAAGGAGAAGGAGGAGGTGTGTGCTGAAGGAGTGTCGGAGAGAGGAAAGTTCTATGAAGTGGTAGTGGAACTGCCAGATTTGGACTCCAACGAGGACACTCTGACGGCGACGTTGTCGGCGACGTCTGGAGTGCCGAAAGCCATCGAAGCATCTGACATCCCCCACAAACACCCAGAGTTCATCTCATTGGTCAGTGGAGCTGTCAGTCATTGCCACACATGTAAAAATACTGAAAAACCAGGAAGTGAGGCTGTCAGCCTGCACTTTGTCTCTGTTTTCAGAACTCATGGTCCTTCAGGCTGTTCAGAGGCGGGGCCAGTCACAGTCTGGCAGGTGGGCGGGGCTTACGACATCTGCTGCAGGTGCTGAGGAGGACGTGGCTGCCGGCTCATTGGGTGGCGGTTCTGGCTGACACACCGGAGCTGCAGATGCTGCAGTGCTCCAAAGTATGAAGAAGTTTCACTCATTAGATTTAACTTTAATAATTTGAGTCCATAAATAAATAAACAACTTTTGCACGCTGAGACGTCATCGCCTAACGTCACGTTGTTGTCTCTCTGCAGCTGTCCTCGATGCAGGACACCATAGTCCACGTCCAGTCGGATCGAAGCTTCTTCATCAGCATCCAGAACCAGCAGCTGCCAGAAACACATCGAGTCTATGAGGCACACACTCACACAGTGTCTCACCTGAGCCAGGTAACAAACGGCCTGGCTCCACCCACCTGGTTATTATCCTGTGGTTTACCGCAGGTTAGCTAAGCTGAGGTTTTTCAGTGTGGACAGGCTGTTTCCATGGTGATGGTGGTCACACAGGCTGATAAGAGACCAACTGCCGTTAGCTTCAGAATGCTAACGATGCTAACAACAATGCTAACGGCTTTGTGTGTGTGTTTGTGTGTGTGTGTGTGTGTCAGCTGGTGTCGTTGCTTCTCCATCTGGAGCAGCTGGTCGTCTGCCGAGGCTGGAAGATTCGATACCCCACCTGTCAAAAACAAGTACGATCAGCTTCCTGTCACCTGCTGGTGGTTCCTCCCCTTTACACCTGCCTGCCCTGCCTGCTGGAGGAGGAGTCAGGAGAGGAGGAGGAGTCTGAAGAAGACGAGGAGTCAGAAGAAGCTGATGCCTAATGAAGACTTCACACCTTTTGAAGATTTCAAATGTTTTGTTTTTTATAAAGTGCCTCTTTTTGTAAAATGTGCAGGTGAAGCCACGCCCACTCCTGCTTTAATCACAAGACAGGTAAAGAATGTAATGTTTTCACCTGAAGCTACAGCGTTACACCAGCATGACTTCTGGGTAATGGAGTCCTCAGCAGCTTCTTGTCCAGATGTTTCTACCTCAGTGTGTTTTTCTTGATTCACCTTGCTCACACACCTGGCTTCACCTGCAAGTGAACCCTTCTGGCTTTAATTTAGAGCTTGAAGAATGAAGTTTAAGTGACGTCAGGTGGAGGTGAGCTCTGTGTCTCCATGTGTGTGGTCAGAAAGTTTATTCTTCTTCTGAACGTTTACTTTTGATCATAAATAGACTTATACTTTTTATCTTTTGATATTTTAATAAATTGGACTTTTTTAAGATGTTTGCTGTGATATCTTTCTTCTCTGTCAGCTGCCTGTTAGGTTCTTCATTCATTCCTTCAACCTTTATTTCTACAGGTTAATCCCAATGAGCCTCGAGGACTCATTTACAAGAGAGACCTGATTTCAACATTAATTTCTGAGCGGGAAAAGAAGCCCACCTTCAGTGCTCCTCTGTAGGACTTCATCGGTCTCTCTCCTGATTCTGGAGGAGTTCTGGCCCACTCTTTACAATCTTTCTTTCATTGAGGGTTCTCTATGAAGGTCCACCACAGTCATTCAGGTTGAGGTTCTGGACACTGACTGGACTGTTGGTTCTGTTCTTTCTGACCCGTTCTGTTGTAGATCCGCTGTTGTGTTTGGGATCATGGTCCTGTTGGACCCAGAAGGGTCAGAGGGCCTGGAGCAGGTAAATAAGGTAATAAGGTATGGCTGAACTAGGCAAAAGGACCTTCTCCTACTCCGCTCCTGTTTCCTGGAATATCTTACAAAAACATCTGAAGCTCTCGACCTTTGAACTCTCTAAGTGTCTTTAAGAATCTGTTGGACTCCTGGCAGGGACCAATGCAGACATGTTCCTGTTTTTAGTTTTATACATTCGCCTTAGAATCTAGCTGTTTTTTTTTTGTTACCTTTTCCTTTTAGCCATCCTATTTGTAAAAAAACCCAAAAAAAAACCCTGCAGTATGACTTTTTATAATTGTTTATTGTTGTTGTCCATTGTTGTCATCTTTCTTTGTTAAATCAGGTCTCTCTTGTAAATGAGTCCTCGAGGCTCAATGGGATTTACCTGTAGAAATAAAGGTTGATTGATTGATTCTGAGGATGTGTAGACTATGAGGTCACTGACCACGGGAAATTATGATATTCATTTGTCAAACCGTGTTTCCCACGTTCAGTAACATAAAGATTTTTTCTTCTTTTAATATAATTTTCTAAAACACTAGAAATTAAAGAGGAAACGGGAGAAAAACAGGAGAAATTCAAATCTTCCTAGCCCCGCCCATCTCCATCAGTCCATCCAATCAGCGTTCAGGATGAGCTGGCATTAAAAAGCCGGAAGTGTTTACATCGCGAGGCTAAGCTAACAAGCTAACTGTCCAGAGTCGTGTTATTTTCCAGCGGTGGACCTCCGTCTGATACCGACCCGGTTCTGTTCATCAGAGAGCGGCTTTGTGGTTCTGTAAGGTGAGTCCGAGCCGCTTCCTTAAAGAGATTTAGTTTTAGCTCAGGAGAAGATTGGCTTTTATTTCAGTTATCTGTCTGACGCACCGAACCTCCTCATGAACTAATCACCCTGAAGTCTGACGACACATCCAGCACATACACGGAGCCCTAATCTGCTCACATTTCAACAGACGTGGCTGCGTGTAAGTCCTGCAGTCCTCAGAAATCTGGTTTTACTTGTTTAAAGTTCTGGAAGATTCTGCTGTGAACAGGCTGTGGTTCCGAATCTCTGCTGGACTTCAGCCTGAACACCTGGCCCGAACCACACCTCAGGAAGGAGACACGGGTCCACGGAGCCAGGGCCGGTCCCGAGGTGGGTCCACGGAGCCTGGACGGGTCCACGGAGCCTGGAACGGGTCTACAGAGCCTGGAACGGGTCCACGGAGCCTGGAACGGGTCCACGGAGCCTG
>NW_023620220.1:0-7226 GCF_014905685.2 Nematolebias whitei
TTGATCGACCTAAGATCATGTACCATTCTGTACTTTCCAGTCCCCGCCTTCTCAACAGGTAGAATGGGAGTATTCCAGTCTGAATGTGAGTGTTCGAGGACCCCTGCTTTCAGCAACCCTTGGACCGTGTCAGTCAAACCTTGTTCAGCCTCAGGTCTATGAGAATACTGATACAACCATATAGGTTCGTTGTGCGTCAGTTCAAAAGAGATTGGGAGACATTTAACATGACCTACATCCTCAGGTCCCTGAGACCAGAGAGATGCAGGAAGTGTGTCTAACATCTGAGGAACATCTGAATGGTCAGTTTTTTCTCTGCCATGGTCTCTGGAGATCACCTCATGTTCTAGCTTACCTACATCATGTACGGCTAAGTCAATGCTATAACAGTCGGTTGATGACGAGTAAGCGAGCTGAGGTATTTGTGTTGGGACCCAATCAGTGGCAGAGACAGCAGCTTTCACCATTGGGCCCAAATCTTTAGCTTGATGTGTGGGAGCTAAAGCTAACGAGACGTGTGGGATCGCTTCAGACGACATCATGTACCACTCCAGTTGAGATGGTGTGAGGTTGACGTGAGAAGCTACGCCTTGTGGACCAACTATGAGTCGGTCTGATATTAATGGCCACTCAGTGTCCTGCAAGTGCTGAGCAAAATGCTCCCTGTAACAATCGTCAGAATCACGGTCATAAAAAAGAGTTACATGTAAAGGATCTAGAGGTGGGACATAGGGACGCAGAGCATCAAGCCAAGGCTTCCACATCAAGTAAGCAGAGTATAGTCCTGTGTGTTCAGGTGTCTCTGGGCGCAGCAACGCCCAGTAAATGTCAGCTACTTCCTCATGTATCGGCTGTACCAAGCACTGTGATGACAAAGAGGAGGAAGAAGCAGAACAAGTCCTGGTCACACCACTTGGTAAAGTAACACGTAAACCAGTTTGTTCACACATTATTGTTGCACCAAGTTTCTTTAACAAGTCTCTTCCAAGCAGGTTGACAGGTACACGTGTGGACAAAACAAATGGATGTGTCACTGTTTGAAGTCCTGCTGTTACTACGAGAGGTTCAGTTAGAGACAGTTTTTGTTGCACCCCAGCGAAACCGATCACAGACACCGTGTCAGCACTGGCATGTTCATCAAATCCCTGCTCATTGAGGGTTGAATAAGTAGCTCCAGTGTCCACGAGGAATGATAGATCTTTATTCATGACCCTCATTTTCACCATAGGGTCTGCTCCTCCCCCTATGGTGTGATTACTCTGTGGGGTGTGTCATTGCTGGTAGTATCCACCTGGTGGCACCCAAGATGGATCCTGCTGGCCAGAGGTAGATGCCGGTGGCGCCATCTGGTGGTTGGGAGCTGAGTAGTGATGTGCTCCTCCTCTTTGGGCGTTGGCCTGCTTGTGATAACAATCCCTTGCCCAATGACCCGGTCTGTGACAGTAATGGCAAACATCTGTTGCTCTGCCTCCCTGCGTGTAACCCCGACCGAAACCTCTGCCCCGAGACCCCCCTCTTTCTCCCCACTGCCCTCTTGACCGTCCCCGAGGGTATACAACAGGAAGCGGGGGTTGGGCAGTTACAGGACACTGATAAGCAGCATCAGAACACTGAAACACAGTGTCAGCTTGTACCATCTGTTTTGAATCTTTCTTAGTTTGAACTACATCCCTAGCCTGTTTCAATTGTAGCTTTAAGAGCTGCGTTTGCATATCTTTCAGTTCAGAGGAAGTTTTAGTCTCCTCATCAGCCACACATTGCAGATGATGAATAAGATGCCGTTCCCACTGAGCAGCATCTGCTGTGGGTAAATCAGGGTTAATTTTCATTGCCTTACTGACTGCTGCGGGCACACCATCCAATATTGCTTGTCTAAAAAAATACTTTTGATTTTCCCCTTGACCATGGCAGTAAGTTCTGTCATACCAATCCTGTTTACACACATCTAAATATGTAGTGGGGTTTTGACCAGGCTTCCAGGTGAACTTAGGAACCCCTGTACCTTCTGGAAGGGGATAAGCCTGTCTGAGAGCGGCGGCAAGTCTCTGATACTCCAACAACATGCAAGTTGAGTCAGGTATGTTTCTATTCCAGCCAGCAGCTCTCTCTATTTCATCCATCCTAGTAGAAGTTACACACCTTCCCAATAGTGCCCTCATGTCTCCCACAGCTAAATTAATACCTTTAGTTAAGGAGTCTACTACGTTTAACCACTTACTTCCTCCTTCTGTGAGGGGAGGGAGTTTGTCTACTAACGCCTGCACATCACCTAGCGCAAGAGGTTTATAACGTATCTGATTTCCTGCCTGCAGAAGAGGAAATGAACCAGTACTTAACGATGGATCCACGCTTTCAACAGGGTTAGAAGCGTGATCTGGTGGTGGAAGAGCTGCCGACAAATCAGAAGTAATTCGTATTGCTTGTGGCCAAAAAGGATTCTGTACGTGTGTCTGAGACGGGGCAGGCAATTGGTGAGTACAGGTGAGCGGGTTTTGAGACAATCCTGCACGATTCCTCCAACCCTGCAAACCCACAAGCAGGCCCTCTCCATCATGAAAGCTGTCAGAGGGAGGTGCTGAGGATGCAAGGATGGAAGAAGTGTGCGAATCAGGGTGTCCTGAGGGATTAACAGACTGACTCCACCCATCCTTAATCACCCATTGCTGTGTGCTGTTTATGTTCCCTTCACCCTCTGTTTGGAATGGTTTAGTGATGGACTGTGTCTTCCTTCCTGGTGCCTCAAATAGTTTTGTTTTAACTGGGTTTAATGACTCCCCCATCTGCTGCGAGGGGGTGTCATTAACCCCCTCCACTTGCAACGTTCCCTCTTGAATGTGATATATGGGGTACATTCCTTTTGGAGGATGTTCTGACTGATTGCCGTTCCGGTTGTAAGGAGGGGGATCTGAACTACCCATTTCCTCCACCTTTTTCATAGGCTGTTCTACCAGCTGCGGTGTTCTCAACAAATGATATGAACCTTGTGCTACAAAAACCAATTTCAACCACTCTTTTCTTTCATAAATCACCTCTCTCATCAACTTTCTGTATTTATTCTTATGCAAGGCATTTGCTTCTCTCTTTTTCTTGTCAAATTTATCCTCATCACTCGAGCACTCTTTAATTTTATCCCACATCAAAGATATCACATCTTGTTTCTCTTCTGCATTATTTTCTATTTTTTGTAATTTTTGCACGAGAGCCTTTTTTAGCTTTTTATCATATTGCAGCAGCTCGAGAGCTTGTTGCACTATTTCTACTTGTTCTTTTACCGGTTTAAAACTTTCCTGCTCACATTTTTGTAACATTACACGCTGCACCTCTGTGTCCATTCTCTCAGGAAATTCAAACAAACAGCACACGTTTTTTTTTTATTGTCACTGGAAAATTCTGGAACTTTTTTATTTTTTCTTCTTCTTTCTCCTACACATCCATACTGTGGTCTTATATTTGACAAAAACACAAACACAGAATAGACAAACAAAATACTGACCACATTATCAACTTACACGCAAGTCACAGACGCCAGAAATATTTCACAATGGTCACCCTTAAAATGTTTTTTTTTTTTTTTTTTAAGACAAAAAGTGTTGACTCCCTTTTAATATCCTAGAAGACAGCAATATTTGTGAACCCGTGACCTCTCTATTCCACCACAGGTCATAAATTATTTTATCATCAATTTACTTTTTAGTTCTGTTTTATTTTAATCTGTTCGGTGCGTGCGTCGTATTTAATTATTTAATGTCTCACCCAGCCTCGCGAACGCCCACCTACGGTCAATTGTGAGCGAACTTTAATTGATACTGTTTTAAAAGTTGACTGCCAGTTCAACAAGATTACAGTAAAACTTAGTCTAGTGGAGTTACAGAGTTGAACAGCGGAATTATTTTCCTAGAACTTTCACTCCTCCAAGGGCATCCGTCGATTTCCCTTTGGGCAGACTAACGCGCAGTATTATCTCTGAGGCTGGTTTTATTTTATTTTACCTTTATCTTAATTTTACAGTCGACGTATCTCTATTTAAAACTATTTATTTTTTTGAGAGTCAACCACACTGAGCAACAATTTGCCTATTTGTAAGTCCAATTTACAGATTTCGTATTTTAACAGGCTCTGCTTACCTCCTTGTGATGAATGACGCGTCTAGTTCAGTATGGAAGACTCCGCAGGATACTTATTTCTCACATCTCGGTGGGACCTCCATTTTTGTTGTGATTTTCTTATTTCTCCACCCGAGTTCTGTAGTAACCGCTTCAATCCTGCAGGTATCAGTCAAATCATTGCACATTAAATACGACAATGGCACCTTTAAGTTTATGAATATTTAATAAGTAAAGTAACACAGAAGTAATAATGTTGTCACAGATTCACAAGTATAAACAGTGGGTTAGTTAAATGCAGTCGTTATTTTAACATATTAAAATCTGGATGCATCTCTTAATCTGAAACAATACAACCTGCTTTTATCTTTTCTGCTCCAATCTCTCTGCATCTGCTGCGTCTCTCTGCTTCATTCTCTGCTGGCACACTCACACACACACCAGGACAGGACTGTTCACTTCTCTTTGTCTCAGAAAAACAGGGCGTTCCTTCACACAGAAAAACTAACTTTTCAGCGCGCTTTGAGTCTGTCTACGATGTGAATGGTCAGAATCCAGTCCAATCAGAAGTGGTTTACATCGTGTTACATTATATAAACAGGAAATGAAGAGCCTCTTCAAAGTAAAACAGGAAATGGGTCAATTTCAAAATAAAATAAGAATTAGGAGTCAGATTCTAAAAGGAACAAATATTATTCCACAACAGAAGAGACAGAAAAATTACGCGGGTTGTTAGAAGATTTGAAACACACTGACAAGGGAAGCCGACCTGGAGCACTATGCAGTGATGTAATCACTATTACATCCCTGGGCGCGAATGACAACATTACAGATGTCGGTGGAACACACCAAGACATTGCTGTTGTTGCCTCAAACAACCCCTCATCGGAAAAAGGGGGGGTAAACACACACACAAACGATGACGAGTCATCGCAAGCTGAACACGCAGAAACAGCTACTGCTGTGCTGACGGTTCAGACAAACCAAGATTACACAAGCACTTCTGAACGCATGAAGAAGCGTCAGAAAAAACCCAAGAGGTTTCTGTGTAACTTTATCAGAAAGGGGGCCGCCAAAAAGTCGTACCTGTCAGTGACACTCGAAGGTGTCCTCACACACGAAGCACTTCTGGACGGTGGGGCAGACATAACAATTATGTCAGCTAAACTGTTCGAGGAGCTGAGGACAGCCGCTGCCGATGTTAACAGGATAATACCTCTCTCTGATTGTGCTATAGAAATGCAGGGTCTCTCAGAGAAGAGAACAACCCTGACAGCTATAGCAATGGTTCACATGCAGATTGGCAAAATGACACTGTACCACCCTGTACACGTGTCTCGTGTTGACTCATTCCCATTTTTGGTTGGCCAGGATTTTATAAATCGCTTCGACGCGATTATAGATTATGGTGATCAAACAATGTGGACCAAAGTGAGCAAACCACTGCCAATAGATACGCCTCCGGAGTGTAACACAGACTGCCCAACAGCAGGTACCGCAGAAGGCGCAAAGGACTCCTTAGCCGAGGACACGAGCCCGGTGAATACTCCTCTGACATCATGTGAAACCAAAGAGACCCACCAAGTGGTCCAAACTCTGACCCAACAAGACAGCCTCCTCTGTGAGCTGGAGCAGTCAGAGTCCGCCAAACACTACCTACCACTGGTAGTTAAAGGTGTAGAGATCCAAGGGTCCCACACCAACGATGCTGTTCTGTCTCTGTGGACAGATAAATCAGCAATTAACCGAGCTTTCTATGAAACCTTGGTTCACAAACACGTTGGTCTAGAACTAATTAAAAAAGCTTTCCGCTTTCCATTAGTTCCCAATAGTTCACAGGTAATGACCGCAGAAGGAGTCATTAACCTAAAACTGAACTGGAACCAACGAGAACTGGTTCACCCGTTTCTCGTTATCCAAAACTTACCACATGCATCCTACATAGGCTCTGACATTTTGGTAAGGTTGGGTGTCCGCGTGGACACCATCAACAAGGTGCTGTGGTCCCTAAAACCAGCCACAAAGGATCCTCCTGTGCTAGACACAGCAAACCTTAAGGCTGGGCAGACCATTCCAGAGGCCTGCCAGGTTGCTAGCAACCAAACCACCACAGTACCACCTCAGGTGACTAACCTAATGGTGCGAATCCACATCATAGCTGGACAAGCTATTAGCCATAAACAGGCATATTTTCAACCCTCTCCTGCATTTTTTAACTTGGGACTGTCCGTGGAAGCCACGAACCAAGTGAGTCTTGACTCCAGGACCACATCTATTGCTGTGTATAACACAGGCATGGATGAGGTGTTGATCCCAAAAAACACTATGCTAGGATGGTTGATTTCCACTGATTTTCATGATTTTGAACTAGGCATTCCATTTCTGGGAGGACTCCCAGATAATCTGGTACCGAGTCAAGAAGCTGGGCCAGTATGGTTCACAAAACCAACACAGGCCATAGCCCTTTTCTCAACCGATGACGTCGACCAAGGACCTCAAACCTATGGTGTCTTACCCATAGACAGGCCCGACGACTCAGAAAGGGATTCATTGGAGCTCCCCAAGGAGCAAGAACCCTTATCAGTCTCATCACAGATTGATCAGGTGGTCGCCCAAGCCGACGCTCTGACATCTGATGAAGAAAGAGACAAACTTCGCCAAGTTCTTTTAAAATATGAAAAGTCATTTTCAACTGACTCAACAGATTGTGGGTTGACCTCACTCCACGCAGTGAGAATCCCAACCCCACCCAACGCACCGCCAACATTTGTCAGACAATACAAGATCCCTCTGGCAGCACACCAGCCTGTCCAGGAGATCATTGATGACCTTTTGGTCAAAGGTATAATCAGACAATGTAATAGCACCTACTCTGCGCCTTTATGGCCAGTTTTAAAACCAAATGGTAAGTGGAGACTTACCATAGACTACAGGAAGCTAAATAAACAAGTACCCTTATCCAGGTGGCCAATGACTCAGCTCCATCACGAACTGCCAAAGGTCACCGATGGTAAGTACTTCTCGACCCTCGATGTCGCCTCTGGTTTTTGGACCATCCCTGTGCACGCCGAGGACTAACACAAACTAGCTTTCACTTTTGGCAGCCGACAATACACCTTTACC
>NW_023620221.1:0-7226 GCF_014905685.2 Nematolebias whitei
TGTTACGGCTGCAGTGGTCTTTGCCTCTTTTCCTGGTATGGTTCTGGAGACAGGCCTTCTGCAGGTGTTCTGTGTTGCCCTGATTGGTGCTCCTCTGTGATAAAAGCTGCCAGGTGTGCAGCAGGGGAGAGCTTCCCTTCCTCCTCCTCAGAACACCTTGTGGATAGGTTCGTATCAGTGTGGTTGGGGTTTGTTTGTTGGTTTGCATTTACCCATTGAGGCTACTTTTCAGGGATTAAAATCTTTGTTTTGGGCCATGCTCCCATACAATTTAATAAACACTATCTTCATTTAAACTGAAAATCCTTGTGTGGCCTCCTTTAATGTTACCCCCACCAAACAAGCCTGGTGGACGTAACATTGTGGGGGCTCGTCCTACACGTTGTTGGTGCCGTGTTTGGCATTGTTTTGTTCAGATGGCAGTTACATGCTCCTGTTTTGGTATTGTTGTGTTTTCTTGTCTTGCCGGTTGTTTGTGATTTTGGCCTGGTTGGTTTTCTTGTTGGTTCTGTCTGTTTGGGGGTCCATGAGGATTTTGTTTTTTGGGGGGCGGCCGAGTGTGTCGTCTAGTTGGTTGAAATCGGTGGGTGTTGGCAACTCCATTTTTTTTAGTCGACGCTGTTTGTTGTTTTTGTTATTTTTGGGCTGGATTCTGGGCTAAGGGCACCGCTTGGTGCTTCAACTGCCTTGGCTCTTGGAGGAAGGCCTGAAGACTAGGCGAGGTGAGTCAGTTTTTTTTTGTTTTGTTTGTGTTTGTGTTCCACTTAGTTAGCTGTAGGAAAGTGGAGATTTGCCATTTGTTTGCACCAGTCATACAGTTCCTCATAGTTGTTGGGTGAAAAATTTGGTATTTGCTGTCTGGCTTTTGGAATTTAGTTCCAATTTTGTTAAAAAATGGATACTGTTAGTTCTTTTTTGGCTTCCCCAACTTTAGAACTTTTGGAAAAGCTCACCAAGGAGCAGATTCGTCAAGTAGCTGAACACTTTCGAATTGATTTTGAAGCTGCAAAAGGGTGGAGGTTACCCCAGCTAAAGGGTTTTTTAAAAGACAATCTTGTGAAAATGAATGTCTTTACTGTTTCTGTTTCAGACGCTGATATGACGGACAAGACTTCCACTCATGCAGATTCGTTAACCGGTGCCTCTAGGTCAGATGAGGACATTTTGGATCCAACAGTAACTCAAGATTCTCAATTAAAGTTTCAATCTAAAAGAACTGAGTTTGAATTGCAGTTTGAGTTGGAAAAGTTGCGACTGGCCCATGAAGAAAAAAGATTGGCACGTGAACATGAACTGGAAGAGAAGAGGTTAGCACGTGAACATGAATCTGAGGAAAGGAGGTTAGCACGTGAACATGATGAAAAGAGGTTGGCATATGCACATGAGTTAGAGCTTAAGAAATTATCTCTAGAAGCTGAGCATCTGAAGTTGAGGTCTGAGGGTAGGTTAAGTGGTGGAACTCTTAATCTGTCTCAAATTAGTGATGGGTTCTCTGGACGTAACCTGGTTAACATGTTGAAGCTGTTACCTAAGTTCAATGAACAAGATCCAGATATATTTTTCTCTTTGTTTGAGGACATGGCAGAGGACAATGACTGGAGTGATTCAGATTGCTCCATTCTCCAAAGTGTACTGGTGGGTAAGGCCCAAAAAGCTTATGTTTCATTACCTTCAGCGGAAAGAAAGGTGTACAAATCTGTTAAGGAAGTGGTTTTGAAGGCTTATGAACGGGTTCCTGAATATTATAGGCAGCAATTTAGAAACTACAGGAAGGCTGAAAAACAGACAAATACAGATCTTGCCAGAGAACTGAATGCCCAATTCTACCGTTGGTTATCGGCAGAGGGTGTAGATGACTTGCAATCCCTTTGTGAGTTGATGGTGTTGGAACAGTTTAAGAACATTATTCCACGTCGGATTGCCACTTATGTTAATGAGCAAAAAGTAAAAACCGCTGCTAAAGCTGCCATTTTAGCAGATGACTATGTTCTAATACATAAAGCTGGGAGTGATTTTAATGTGGAAGATAGTCATTACCTTAAGGAATCCCACCATGAAGGGTTCCCTAGTAAAACTAGATGGGATCCTACTTTGCACTTTAAAGCCGCCTCCGTTTAACTATTGTCGTGAGAAGGGACACTGGAAAAATGAGTGTCCTTGGAATTCCAAATCTAAACCAGTTAAGAGTAAACAAGATCATCGTAAACCTGTTGCATTAGCCGGAGTTTTGCAGTCGCAATCAGCGGAGTCTACACCTCCAGCTGAAGTTGAAGGTGTTAGACCAACTGTTTTAGCTGCATCTGTTGACTAAGTCTTTTCCAGAACTGAACGGCACAGATCCCTTGGTTTTTGAGAGGGATGTTGGACGAGATTATGCTCCTTTCATCACCCAGGGGTTTGTTTCTCTGTGTGGCAGTTTAAATAAAGTGGCTGTTAAAATTCTGCGTGACACTGGAGCGTCTGAGTCCTTCATATTGGAATCTGTTCTGCCATTTTCTCCTGTTTCTGATACTGGTCGTAGTGTCTTGATTAGAGGTATTGGGTTGAAAACTTTCTCTGTGCCTCTCCATAAGATCCACCTACAGTCAGAACTGGTTCAAGGGGAAGTAGTTATAGGCGTTCGTCCTTCTTTGCCTGTGGGAGATGTGTCTCTCATTCTGGGGAACAACCTGGCAGGTGGGCGCGTGTGGCGATGTTGCCCCTCCTCCGGTGGTCCGAGCTTCTCCATCTGTTTCTGTTTCAGACGAATGTGCTCGTGACTTTCCTGAGGCATTCCCAGCTTGTGCAGTAACTCGTGCCATCACTCGTTCTTTGGCTGAACAGGAAAATGAGTCTGGTAAGCCTGGTTCTATCTGCAAGAAGCTTGTCTGTTTGCCAACTCTTCCTGTTCCCTTGTCCCTCAGTGAGTTGATTGCAGCCCAGCAGGAGGACGCTACCTTGGCTGCTTTGTTTAAACAAGTCCAGGCAACAGAAAAGGACTCAAAAGTGTCACATGGGTATTTTCTTCTAGAAGGTCTGTTGGTACGTAAATGGTTGCCTTATAGTGACAGGGAAGTTGTTGGACCAGTTTATCAGGTTGTTGTTCCAACTAAGTTCAGAGACCTCGTTCTGAAAACTGCCCATGGAGAGCTGGCTGGCCATCTAGGAGTTAATAAAACCTATAGTCGAGTGTTGCGTTATTTTTATTGGTCCCGTCTGAAAAAAGATGTCTCTTTTTATAAAAACCTGTCACACCTGTCAGTTAACTGGAAAGCCTAATCAAAACTTGAAACCAGCTCCACTTTTTCCCATACCTGCTGTTGGTGAACCTTTCGAAAACTTAATTATTGACTGTGTTGGTCCACTGAGTCCTTCAAAGTCAGGATCGGTGTATTTGCTGACAGTTATGTGTAAAAGCACTCGTTATCCTGCAGTATATGCCCTGAAAACCATTACAACAAGGTCTGTGGTCAAAGCTTTATCTAATTTCATTTCCGTGTTTGGAATTCCTAAGACTATTCAGACAGACAGAGGTACCAATTTCACTTCACGCATGTTTGCTGAGATTTTGAAACAAGGTTTGCCTTGGCTTCTTCTGGCAGCTCGTGAAGTGGTACAGGAAAGCACAGGGTTCAGTCCAAACGAACTAGTGTTTGGACATCATGTACGCGGGCCCCTTGCTGTCCTAAAAACCAACCTGGAGAGTTCTGATCCACCATCAAACTTGTTCGACTACATTAATGGTTTTCGTCGCAGACTTTTCTTGGCTGGCAGATTAGCTTCTGAGAATCTTAAAAAAGCTCAGAAAAAGATGAAACGATAGTTTGACCAGAAAGCTGAAAGTAGAGTGTTTCACCCAGGAGATCGGGTGCTTGCCTTGCTTCCTATTCAAGGATCTCCATTTCAGGCCAAGTTTTCTGGTCCATATTCTGTGCTGAAGCAGGGGTCTGCACAGGATTATGTGGTCTCTACCCCTGACCGTAAACGACCCACTCAGCTGTGCCATGTAAACTTACTGAAACCTTACTTTGGTCGTACTCCGGAAGAAAGACGTACAGGCCGTTGCTGCTTCTGTGAAAGTAAGTAAGTAAGTAAGTAATATTTATTTATATAGCACCTTTCACAGACAATGACATCACAAAGTGCTTCACAAAGTAAAAGTAAATAAAATTTAAATAAAAGCCAGTCTGAATAAATAAGTCTTAAGATCATTTTTGAAAGAGTCAATGGAATCTGAGCAGCGCAGTGACAGAGGGAGAGCGTTCCAAAGCCTGGGGGCCACCACTTGGAATGCTCTGTCTCCACGTGTTTTAAAATAAGTTCTCGGAACTATCAGCAACATTTGATTTGAAGATCTCAAAGTCCTGATGGGACATAGAGGCTTCAAAAGGTCCAGTAAATATTTGGGAGCCTGACCATGAAGTGCCCTAAAAGTTAGAACCAGAATTTTAAAATGACTCCTGAAATGCACAGGAAGCCAATGCAGGGAGGTCAGAACAGGAGTTATGTGAGCTCTTCTGTGGGTTCTAGTTAGCAGCCTCGCCGCAGCATTCTGCACAGATTGAAGGCGAGCTAGGGAAGATTTGTTCAGACCCATTAAAATGCTATTACAGTAATCTAACCGAGATGAAATGAAAGCATGAACAATCATCTCAAGTTCCTTCTGTGATACAATTCCACGTAGTTTAGAAATGTTTCTTAAGTGGAAAAAACAATTTCGAACTAGCAATTTGCAATGACTGTCCAAAGATAAAGAACTATCAAAGACAACACCTAAATTTCTGAGATTATTATTTACCAAAGGATTTAAGAATGTAAGATACTGCCTGATTACTGGGATTTTATCATCAGGGGCAATAATAATAAGAGTCTCAGTTTTATTTGCATTTAACTGCAGGTAGTTGTCATTCAGCCATGTTTTGATCTCTAACAGACAGTTTCTGAGTTCTGTCAATTTATGGAATTCGGAGGCTCGAAAAGAACAGTATAGCTGAATATCATCAGCATACAGATGGTAGGACACATTAATGTAACGTTTCAAAATAAAACCTAAAGGGCGTAAATACAATGAAAAGAGGACTGGACCCAGAACAGAACCCTGGGGTACCCCACAAGACAGCTGTGCAACATCAGAGTGAACATTATTCATAAAAACAGTAAAAGACCTTTCAGATAAATAAGAAATAAACCAATTTAAAACGGTGCCAGAAATACCAAATAGATCTCTTAGTCTATTGATAAGAACAGTGTGATCCACTGTGTCAAAAGCTGAAGTCAAGTCCAATAAAACCAACACAGTGTAGTTTCCAGAATCAGCTGCCATCAATATGTCACTAGAAACTTTTAAAAGTGCTGTTTCCGTGGAGTGCAATTTGCGAAAACCAGATTGAAAAGAATCCATGATGTCATTTACCTCCAAGAAGCAGTTTAATTGTTGTGCTACAACCTTCTCCAGGATCTTTGATAGAAAGGGAAGTTTGGAGATAGGTCTGTAGTTTTCAGGCATCGAAGAATCCAAATTTGGCTTTTTTAGCAAAGGACAGACAATAGCAGTTTTAAAATAGTGTGGGACAGTGCCAGAACAAAGAGAGGAATTTATCACTTGTACAACACTGGGGCCAATACAGGTAAAAATATCTTTAAAAAGCGACGTAGGAAGGACATCAAGGGGACTCGTTGAGAGTGTCATATGACCCATTAAATCTGAGATGTCCTTAATTGAAACTGGGGTAAAAAAGGACCACTTATCAGGGGTCAGTGACAAAGGAGCCAGTAAAAGGGAAGATGAAGGACAAATACTGGCCCTAATGCTGGAAACTTTATCAATAAAATAATTTAAAAACCGATTGCAATCTGCATACGTAAAAGCACTTTGAGACAAGAATGCTGGAGAGACAATGTTCTTGATTGTATCAAATAAAATTTTTGGATTTCGTCCTTTGGAATTGATGAGATTAGTAAAATAACGAGCTCTGGCAGTCTTGAGCATCTCATTTAGAGAGCTGATCAGATCTTTAAGATGTAGTCTATGAACCACCAACCCAGTACGTTTCCACAGACGTTCAGTTTTACGACATGTTCTCCTCAAAGTAAGGATTTCATTGTTGATCCACGGACAGCTAGTACGTTGGACAATGCTTTGTTTCAATGGTGCTATAATGTTCAATATGTCCATACAGTGAGTGTTAAAACAGGAAACAATTGAATCTACGTTCATGATGTCATAATCCAAAGAGGCGGAATCAAATAGAGCAATAAAAGCATCAGAAGTGTGTTCAGAGATAATCCGCCTCTGTCTCAAAAGGCAAGAAGGAGCTGGATCAGGACTGAAGGACACATTAAAATAAATACATTTGTGATCACTTAAAAATATATCCTCCACACGAACATCTTCCACATCCAGGCCTAAAGAGAAAACAAGGTCCAATGTATGACCTTTATAATGAGTGGGGGCACTCACATGCTGAGTAAAGTGAAAAGAGTCTGTGATGGATATAAAGTCTGTTGCTGCCTTACAGGTAACATCATCAATGTGAAAATTAAAATCACCCAAAATTATAACTTTCTCCAACTTAATAATGGAGGACAGAAAATCAGTGAATTCAGATAAAAATACACTAGCTGAACCTGGAGGTCTATAAACTAAAATACAGTAAAATATTTTCAAAGAGCCAACTTTAATTATTTGTTGCTCAAAAGTAGACCTGAGCTACACAGCAAGAGTAGATGAAGATGTACAGACTCCAGAAGACACTGTATTTCAGCCAAGACTTAGGAACTCGGAGATGTTGTTAAACCTAAAACCCTTGTTGAGCCATTTGTCTACTGAAAAAGGTGTGGACCACCCAGTATGTTTTCTTTTCTAAAAAGTTCAATCAACATCAACTGAACTATTTTACCATTGAGAAAGAAGCCCTGGCTCTAATTTGGGCATTGCAACACTTTGATGTGTATGTGAATGGAGGTTCATTTCCTGTTGTGGTGTATACGGATCATAACCCTTTGACCTTTTTGCACTCCTTACAGAATCCAAATCAGCGTTTGGTGCGATGGGCCTTGTTTCTGCAACCCTACAACATTGAGATTCGGCACATTAAGGGCACGGAGAATGTGTTGGCGGATGCATTGTCTCGTGCCAGTGATGGACCAGTTTAGCGGTTGCAGGGCACCGTGATGGACCCTCTGTTTGAAGGGGGGAGGTGTTACGGCTGCAGTGGTCTTTGCCTCTTTTCCTGGTATGGTTCTGG
>NW_023620222.1:0-7219 GCF_014905685.2 Nematolebias whitei
GAACAGAGTGACACAAAAACCTAACTGACAGACGTGATTCGTGACAGATCCCCCCCTCAAGGAACGCCTCCCGGCGTTCCACCAGGTTGCTCAGGATGCAGGCGATGGAAGTCCCGGATCAAGGTCTTATCCAGGACGTGACGGGAGGGAACCTAGGACCGCTCCTCCGGTCCGTACCCCTCCCAATCGATGAGGTACTGCAGGCCCCGACCCCGCCGTCTAGAACGGAGGAGCCGGCGGACGGTGTAAGCCGGTGAACCATCGATCAGACGGGCGGGAGGGGGGGAAACAACAGGGGAATGAAAATGGGAGGTGGAGACAGGTTTGACACACGAAACATGAAAAGAGGGGTGGACATGTAAGGACTTGGGCAGAGTAAGACGAACAGACACGGGGTTAATGACCTTGGAGATGGGGAAAGGACCAATGAAGCGGGGAGCAAGTTTGCGAGAAGCAGCCTTCAGGGGAAGGTTCTTCGTGGAGAGCCACACCCTCTGACCCACAGCATACTCAGGTTGGGGGGTCCTATGGCGGTCAGCCTTTTTACAGTAGGCAGCACGTGACTTAAGCAAGGCGGTCTTGGCCCTCCTCCACACCCTCTGGCAACGGAGAGCGGCGAGGTGGGCCGAGGGAACAGATGCCTCCCTCTCCTGAACAGAGATAACAGGCGGTTGGAAACCAAAAACAGTGTAAAAAGGGGACAGACCAGTGGCAGATGAAGGGACGGAATTGAAGGCGTGCTCGATCCACGGGAGAGCAGAGCTCCATTTCTCGGGGTCGTTAAGACAGAGGAGCCTCAGTTTGCCTTCCACTTCTTGATTAGCCCTCTCCGTCTGACCGTCCGTCTCAGGGTGGAAGCCCGAGGAGAGGCTAATGGAAATACCCAGAAGATCGCAAAACTCCTTCCAGAAGTGGGAGACAAACTGAGGTCCCCGATCAGAAACAATGTCTACAGGCAACCCATGAAGCCTGAAAACCTCACGAGCCATGACGTGAGCCAGTTCTTTAGAGGACGGTAACTTATGGAGGGGGACCAGATGAATCATTTTGGAGAAACGATCGACAATAGTGAGGATGACAGTGAAATTGTTAGAAGGTGGGAGACCAGTTACAAAGTCCATGCCTATATGAGACCAGGGACGTGAAGGACAAGGAAGGGGGCGAAGAAGCCCCGATGGAGATCGTCTCGAGGTCTTGGACTGAGCACAGGCTGGACAAGACCGAACGTACAGGCGAACGTCCCTGGACATGGTCTCCCACCAAAATTGGGACCTGACAGTGAAAAGGGTCTTGGCGAAACCTGGGTGACAATACAGCAGGGAGTTGTGACAAAAACGAATGACCTGTTTAACCTTATCGGGTGGAACATATAAACGATCAGGTGGACAGTTAGCTGGAGGAGGACGTGTCTGGCTGAGGTCTCTCAGGTCCTGCTCTAACTGGGTGATGGCCAGGCGGGCACTCTCAGGAAGGATAAAACTCTCCTCCTGAGCCGAGGGGAAATTATCCTCCTCCAAAATGCGAGACAGGGCATCGGGCTTAACATTTTTCTCCCCGGGTCGATAAGAGAGGGTGAAATTAAATCGAGAGAAAAACAAGGCCCACCTGGCCTGACGAGGATTTAGGCGACGAGCGGACCTGAGATATTCCAGGTTCTTGTGGTCAGTCCATACCTGGAACGGGAACCTGGAACCCTCCAGCCAGTGACGCCACTCCTCCAGGGCGAGCTTAACAGCAAGCAGCTCCCTGTCCCCAACATCATAATTTCGTTCTGCCGGGGACAGGCTGCGGGAGAAGAAGGCGCATGGGTGAAGACGCCCGTCCTCATTGCGCTGACTAAGAACTGCCCCCGCACCAGTGCTGGAAGCGTCCACCTCCACTACAAACGGCTCCTCTGGATTGGGGGACTGCAGGATGGGAGCAGAAACAAAAAGTCTCTTAAGTTCGGTAAATGCGGTCTCTGCTGCAGTGGACCAGAAAAAACGAGACTTGGTAGATGTGAGTTCATGAAGGGGTTTAGCGATGATACTGTAGCCTTTGATAAAACGTCTATAGAAATTGGCAAACCCCAAGAAACGTTGAAGCTGTTTGCGGTCCTTAGGAACGGGCCAATCCACCACAGCAGAGACCTTGCTGGAATCCATCTCGATCCTATTGGGGGACACAACAAAACCTAGGAATGATGTTGAAGAGACATGAAATTCACATTTCTCAGCCTTAACATATAGTCCATTCTGTAACAGGCGGGTGAGAACAGATCTCACTTGTTTACGATGTGAAATAATGTCCTTAGAAAACACAAGAATATCATCGAGATACACAAAAACAAATTTGCCGACCATGTCTCTTAACACGTCATTCACCAAAGTCTGAAACACGGCCGGTGCGTTGGTTAAACCAAATGGCATTACCAAATACTCATAGTGCCCATCGGGGGTATTAAAAGCCGTCTTCCACTCGTCCCCCTCTCTGATGCGGACCAAGTGATAGGCGTTCCTTAGGTCTAATTTGGTGAAGATGCTAGCCCCCTGGATAAGGTCAAAAGCAGTGGACATAAGGGGAAGAGGATATTTGTTCTTAATAGTAATTTTGTTAAGTCCTCTGAAATCTATGCAAGGACGCAGAGACCCGTCCTTCTTTTTAACAAAAAAGAACCCAGCACCGGCAGGAGAGGCGGAAGGGCGGATGATGCCAGATTTCAGAGACCCCTGAATGTACTCTCTCATGGTGGCTTGTTCTGGGGCTGAGAGAGAGTACAGAGCTCCTCTAGGAGGAGTAGACCCTGGAATAAGATCAATACCACAGTCGTACGGACGGTGAGGGGGAAGCGAGGTGGCCTTAGTTTTATTAAAGACCTTCTTAAGGTCGTGATACTCTCGGGGCACATTAGATATATCTGAATCATATGTCACATTCGTATCTACTGTTTCGACAGGGACCACAGCATCAAAAAGACATGTAGTTAAACAGTCATCTGACCACCCTAAAATCTCTCCCCTCCTCCAGTCTAGATGGGGATTATGTTTAATTAACCATGTGGTTCCTAAGACCACCAGAGCTTGGGGAGATTCGATGACCACAAATGATATCTCTTCCTTATGGTTACCCCCTAGACACAATAAAACTGGTTCAGTAACCAAAGAAGAAGAGTTCAAAGGATGACCATCTAAGGCCACTACTGACAGTTTGTGGGAGGTAGAACAAAACCGGACACCTGCTGTTACAGCAAAGTCATGGTCTATGAATTCAGTATCAGCCCCAGAATCAATGAAAGCTTTAATAGAGACCTGAGATTTGCTGGAGGTGATCAGATCGGCGGGTATGGTGAAAGGTGAGGAGAGTTTGCTGGTGCTGACCTGGCTCAGTAGATATCTCCTCTCATCTACTGAGCGACCCCTTTTACCGGACACTTGGCGTTGATATGACCAGCCCCTCCACAATAAAAACAAAGATGTCCTCTCCGTCTCCTCTCACGTTCAGTCTCAGTAAGGCGACTCCTGCCCAACTGCATGGGTTCCTCTGCCAACAGAGGAGAAGAAACAATCGGTGAGATGAGAGATCGTGGAGGGGGTCGAAACTCACTGACCGGTTTAGCCGCCGGTGAAGTCTTTGTTCCTCGTTCTCTGGCTCGTTCGACCAGCCTTAAGTCCACCCTGGTGGCCAAATCCTCAAGGTCCTGTAGGGAGTCAGGATAACGTTTAGTAGCTAATTCATCTTTGATTTCATCCGTTAGACCCCTATAAAAGGCATCAGTAAGAGCCTCCTCGTTCCAGTGGCTTCCTGAGGCAATGGCGTGGAAGTCGATAATGTAGTCAGTCACCCTGCGATTACCTTGGTGAATGTCAAACAACCGTCTGGCAGCCTCACGTTCTGGCAAGACTGGGTCAAAAACCCTACAGAGCTCCCTGGTGAAGGCCTGTAGGGAATAAATGTTAGTAGAGTTTCTCTGCCATTCAGCAGTGCCCCACTTCTTAGCTTGCCCAGCGAGAAGAGAGATCATATAAGCAACCTTGGATTTTTCTGAGGGAAAGGATGACGGTTGTAATTCAAAATGGATCTCACATTGCGTGATAAAAGGTCTACACTGATCAGGAGTCCCTGACAACAATTCGGGCGGAGTCAGACGAGGTTCCCTATTGGATTCAAAATAACGCGTGGTCATGGCTGAATTATGTTGCTGATCCTGTGAGTTTAAATTGTCCAACCTGCGGGACATGTTCTGCATGTCTGAGGTTATTTTACCGATAGCTCCCTCAACCTCCGAGCGCCAACCTGCTGGTGGTGAGTGGTCCATAATGGCCCGGTAGTTCTGTAACGAACCCCGTTTAATGGACCAAAATCACCACCACAAGAAATCAATTTAATAAAGTTTATTAAATGATGAAACGGCAGGGTGGACCTCGGCAAGCTGTCGCAGACTGTGGACCGGTTCCAGGTTCCAATCACCGATCCGCACGAACATTCTAAAGATGGAGAACGGTTAGTGGTTGTGCAGGTGACGAGAGTGAAGACAAAGTCAGATGAAAAAACAACCACTAACCGTCTCAGTGATGATGGGGGTTCTGATGCGCTGAAGCGGGTCCAGCTGACCCGGATGACTG
This sequence comes from Nematolebias whitei, assembly GCF_014905685.2. Lineage (NCBI taxonomy): Eukaryota > Metazoa > Chordata > Actinopteri > Cyprinodontiformes > Rivulidae > Nematolebias > Nematolebias whitei. The sequence continues at coordinate 4,602 of NW_023620222.1, forward strand.
CTGGATGAGCTGGGTCTGGTGAGAGACGACAGTCGGCAGCAGCTGTAGCTTGCAGCGAGGTCTGCAGGACAAGTTGGTGTCTCCAGCACCGAGCGTGATCCAAAACAAGCAAGTGGTGGAGAGTGGAGCTGGTGGGGATGATCCGAGAGACGTGGTCGAGCAGGCGTGGGTCAGAACCGATGATCAGATGCCGAGACAATCCAATGGAGCAGACGAGAGACGAAGTCAGGAGGTCCGTGGGTCCAGAAGCCGGGAGGTCGAGCCGAGAGGAAGAGAACAGAAACGACGGGAGGACAGAAACGAGGAAAACAGGAGTACAAGGACTTGAGAGGACAGGACAGGGACAGAGCGTGGTCATGAGCGCGAGGTATTTACTAACTGAAAGTGTTCAACTACCGGGCACCGAAAAAGAGTCAGCCGTGAGCTTATAAAGGGAGAGGAAGACAGGTGCAGCCAGTTGAGCGCAATCAGCGCTGCTGGCTGCAGTGAAGACAACGTTAAACTAGGAGTGAAGACAAACCTCAACCCACATGCAGAGAAAGAGAAAAGCAAAAGAATAGATCCCCAGAACAAAAACAAGTGAACAGAGTGACACAAAAACCTAACTGACAGACGTGATTCGTGACAGTCTTTGAGTTTTCACACTATTTTAAGCTCTGGGTTTACACAGAAGTACTGTTATAAGTCACTTATTCAAATGTGGGTACCTTTCTGTAGGTTTTACCCCAATTCATGAATATTTAAGTAAATGCTCTCTGGCAGTGTTACTTTTTATGTGCTTATTTCTTAACAGATACTAGATTACCAAGCTCTTTTTAGTGTATTTTACTCTAAAGCACTGAATTTTTAATAAACCTGCAATTTTTCTAAAAAGTCTCACAGCAAATCAGTTTAAAGACACTTTTTAAACCGTTCTGTTCCAGAAATTTGCTATTTTAACAGTTACTCATAGAACCAAGTGGTGAAAAGAAAAAGAAAATTGATGATGTGTCAGGATTAATCAGTCTTTCTTCAGAAAAACTGTCATTCCTGTTCTCCTGTCTCATCCTCTATTTAAAATTAAATAGGAAGATGTATTTGTTAGGTGGCAACTTAAACAGAAAAGTTTTTTTTTCCTGATAAGTTTACTCTTATTTAGTGATTTTGCAATTAAACGTGTATTATCTTTCAAGCAAAATGAGTAAACTTTTCAACTCTGTGAATATTTGAACCGTATCTTTTAAAAAGTTTCTAATTTTTCATTTTGTACCTCCTTGTTTGAGGAATTCAGTGAATGAAAATGTCCTGGTAAATGCCTTTTTTTGCATAAATACCTCTTACTTTTTAAGTGCAAGATAACAGTGATTATTCAGCTAGAGGAAGTTTGTTAACTCAAAGTTCGTCTTACAGAGAAAAAAAACCGTTTAATTTCACTAAAATACCTAAAACTGAAGTGAAACCGTGAATTCAAGTTTCTCCAGGAGGGGGCAGTGTTTAGCTTTCTACCAGCAGGAGTCTATGACGACTTCCTGTGACGTTCGGTTGACATCCTGTTTTTAGCCGCTTAGCTTAAAGTTAGCTTCGGCTAAACTCGGTTAAAATCAACATTTCTGAACGAATTTAAGCGTAAACGTGGCGTTGTTTCAACAAGCACGACTTCTTAGCATGAACATGAGTTTTAGGGACATATGGCAGCTTTATTTAGTGATTTTAAGCACGGCAAAGCTCATTTCCGACATGGAGGAAGTGACGTGACACGTCACTCATCCGGTCGTTAGCTGTTAGCTTAAAATTAGCATCGCTAGCGTTGTTCAAAAACATCATTTAATGACGGATTTTAAACTCTAACGTGGCAAAATTTCAGCGAGTATGCTTCGAAGAACTTAACCAGCGTGTCAAAATACACTTTAAAGCGCTTTTCAGCTTTAAAAAGCAGATTTTATTTCCCTATGAGAACGAGTTTCATTTCTGGGTCACGTGACTGAAATCACCAATGACAGAGCGGCACGGGGGTGAGAGGAAATGACGTAGGCACGTCATTCACTTTCTCAGCAAATCAGAGCGCTCCACAACAGCAAATTCAACCAATCACGAAGCGTTTTTTCCAACTAGCATGTTAGATTAGCCTGAAATAAGTTCGTCAACTTTCTGTCTTTTAAACTGTCAAAATGCACTTTTTCTGTTAAAAATTGTAACGAATCAATTCTGAGTTGCACGGAGTCTGCTACTCCGGTCTCAAAATGTCTTTCTAGCTATTTAAACAACTCGTCCGAACTTTTTCAGAACCGAGCCGGTACCAGAACCGCGTCTGGACCGTCTTTAAACAGAATGAAGCGTTTCCACCCAAACCCAGCTTTTAGTTACCATAACAGGCGTACAATTTCAGCTTTCATAAAGACTCAATGACACTATTTCAGCTTTCATAACATCGCCAGCGTAACACAGCGTAAACATGCAGAGCCAAGCTCCAAGCGGTGCAGCTTCAGAGGCGTTTCAGCACAGCTGACAAACTGTTATTTTTCATGCCAACATGTAAAATCAATCTTTAAACGAATACACAGTCATTTATGAACACGTAGCGGGCCACCAATATGTAGTATGACATATGCAGGATATATTCATACATTTAAGACGGGTTC
>NW_023620223.1:0-7218 GCF_014905685.2 Nematolebias whitei
GACTTTTCAAACTTCCTGGCAAAAACAAAAAATTATTATAATTCACATCTGCAAACATTTAGAGAAGCAGACCTCACTAGAGCTAGCCACAGAGTCCCCGGCCTAACCCTGTTAAGCGATAACTTAAAATTCCCATATAACCCTAGTCCGATGGGAACACCATGGATCTTTAATATGGTCCAAATGGAAATAAAGAATAAATCAGTTACACTCAAGTGGGGACCAAACTATGAAGAACCTCACCAAACAGAATACTGCGAGATCTCGCTGGGAGGACTGATAATCTGGGCTACGAGCCCAACGCTGAGAGCAAAAATCAACAAAAGAATAGCGGAACCAGAACGAGTGGTGATTGAAAATACCCAGTTACCCCTGAAAATGTTGTATGATCGAGTCCAAACTCCACTTGACAGGTGGGGTTCACACCCCACACGAGCGGCTAACAGAATAAAAGTATCTTACAGAGGACACCCGCTGATCAGCCTGACGACAGCGCTGACAGAGATGGGAGAAGCCTACGACCAGCATAAGGCCGCAAGAGAGGAGCTGGTGGAGCGAGTTATGGGAGAAGCAATGGAGAGATATGGTGATTGGGATGAAATGATTAGCTATCTTGGCGATCAGCTTGAGCCAACGGAGGGACCCCTAGGAGAACCCTCTGAGTGGTCAGTCAGGCAATGGAAGTGGGTGTGGCGAGGATTAAGACCGGACTTACACCACCCCTCACCGCTCAGTGTAGAACTCTATAAAGAGCGAGTAACAAATAGAGATCACAGAGGACCTGGACCCGAACAGCCCACGCATCCGATCTACCAGAAGACAAGATACCCCAAGCGAGCATGTCTAATCGCACCTTCACCAGGCGCCCCGTACGTGAGGAAGATATTATAGACTCAAAACCCCTTAGTGCTGGAGTGACCAACGTACTAATCCAGTGCAGACAAACTGGCTCGACAATACCAGCTTTAAAGACTGCAAATGACATAAATTGGCTCGACGAACCAGCAGTTGACTTCTTCAGATGGGAAGACCCTACGAGAAATTATTTCTACTCCAATCGCCAGTATAAGAGGCAACCTCACCTAGACGATCCCCAAATAGAACAACATTCAAGGCAAGTGTACCTCCCTAAATACGACACCCAGCTCCAATCTTGTCCACCAACATCCCCATGGATATTTAACGTGGTCTACCTGACCCTATGGGGAAAGGAAATAAAGCTCCGATGGGGACCCAATTACCATGAGCCATACCAGAGCCGATTTTTCGAGGTCTCGATAGGGGGTATGATAATTTGGAGTACAAGCCCAAGGATGGTGAAAGCTATCAGAAAGCGAACGGATGACCCAAAACGGTATGTATTTGAGAATCAAAATTTGCCTATAAGAATTATAAGATATCGGGAATATACACCGGTTCACGATTATAGTCCTTGGACAAGAAAGGCTTACACAGTACACGTCCTATACCGATGTAATTCCCTGATAACACAAATAGAGACATTGCAAGAACATGGTCTAACTGTACTTCAATATTTAGAGGCCCTTTGTAAGGCTCAACGAAAAATAACTGCAGGACCTAACCCTCAACAAAGTTGGGACCTCTACGGACCCCAACCTGAACCCGAAAAATGGCTGGTGACACAATGGAAACGGGTGTGGAAAGGACTACAACCAGGGCTGCCACACCCTTCTCCTATATACCTGGAACTCCTTAAAGGACGAGTAACGACAGCCCGCCGACACTCAGAGCCGAGACATCAAGGACGAAGGAGCAAGGGCCCCTCTCGAAATGATTCACATGACAAACAGAAACTCCAACGGTGATAATCCAAGTAGCGATGAAAGCGATGATGAAGCAACCCCAAACCGACCTATGGACCGTCAAAGGATTACGATTTTGGATAAAGCGACTTGCCTGCGAGCCCTGCTGCGGGGACTCGTAGTGTTAATAGGCTTAGCAATGTTGTTGGTTATCTTATACCAAGCCGGAGTCAGACCCTGGAGCCTGACACATGTGGCAGTTGCCCATGGAAAATCAAAATATGCAGACATGAACTGTTGGGATATCGCTACACAGAATATTTCTTTGCCATGGAACCCGGCAAAGAACACCCAGAACCAAATAGCAGCTTGGAATAAAGTAAAGAAAGAGGGTCATCAGGCCTGGATGAACAGACTGAAAGTCACAGCAGGATGGAGCGCGGCATTAATGGCCGGGAACCTAACAGTAGCAGACCATTCCACCGAACCAGAATCTGACGGACCCAATTGGGTCGTCACAAATCTAATAATACTACCAGAGAAAAGAGTCATCGGAATAGCAATCTTGAAAGATCAGATCAAACGATCAACAAGATGTAATTGGATACAGCCCCAGGACGGACCCCCCGAGTGGCACTGCGATTGGATATGCCGACCGTTGATTGGATTAAAGCATCAAGGCTACTGGGACCGTGAAGTAATTCTTCCGGCCCCACCTAAAAACGACAGCTGCCAAGCGATTCTCCCTCGTCGTGAGTTCTGGGGCGACATCCACTTAGATTGTGACCGAATCCCCCCTCTTATTCAAAGGAATCGCACAGGTAAATACCTGAATTCGACCACTAATAAGGTAATTCACACAATACGGTATGAAAGAACACTCAAGAAAAATGCTACAGACTGGGGATCTAACAGGCGCCCTACATCGCCTCCCCATGCCACAGTTAAGGCCAAAACGAAGCTCCAATCGCATCAGTACCGAACGACAGTGATAAATGGGATAAAAATGATTTTCAGACCCGACTTTGAAGAGCAATGTAAAAACACTAAAAAGAGTAAGCTACCAAATTGTTGTTGGAACAAAAATTCTGAATGCCAAACTCAAAATTATCTACCCATAACTCCAGTACATAATCAGCGTTATTATTACTGGAGTTGGGCAGCTATATTCCACCCACATAACGCCTGGCATGAGAACTGGTTGAATGTGACATTACCATGGGTCTGGATTGCGCCTAGGGTGCCTCACTTCGAAGGTGACTTCATGGAGGGGTATGCCAGGACGCCTGAGGGCCTCGTGGGACCGTATTATACAGACATGTATGTACAAAAATTGCCAAAACCAGATGAGCTTCTCAATGCACCTAAGGGCGATTTTGACAAAATAGACAAGTGTGTAGCCGAGAAAATTTTTCTTAGTCTTAACAACTCAGTGTGGGAGAGTAGTGGAGCGTCACCCAGATGTAGATTATGGGAGACAGAGGTCGCCGTTATGTCCACCTGGCGATATGATTGCTCAGAATTACGTAGACAAGAAACGGTTAAAATCTTACTCCAAGCATGGCATGAATATCATCAACGAGATGACTCTAGAACATGGTGGGGGTTCCAGGAAGAAGAGATTAGAGAATGGGTAGCCCCATGTTTGCAACTTTCAGATAACTACTGGATTAAGTATCAGTATTTGGCCACAGTCTATTCTAAAGAGCAAGATATATGGGCCAGTCCCCTGTATAGACCGGATAGGTATGTTAGTCCCAGACCATGGCACATGACTTGTGACAGGGCAAAAACACAATGTGTCATTACATTAGCTCGAAGGCCTTGTGGTACGATACCAGGATGGGAAAGCTACTGTAAGAGTTATTATGGGTCTGAATACACCTTGTACGCAGCAAAGGTAGTGTGGAAAAAATACAGTGGCAAATGGATAAGATCAGCACCTGAGGGTACCTGCGTAGATAAGGTATTAGGATATCAGCTTCTCACCAGGAAACACGTTCAAGGAGTAATAGTTCCCTTTGTCTCAGATTCAATGATAGCTTTAGTAGAAGGCCACGCAGTGAGACGCAGCCTGTGCTTAGGCAATGAGATAGAGGGCTATGAGTGGGTAGGCCCGAATAAAATCTACTCGAATCTCACATGCCAGTATCCAGAGGAAAACTGGAAGAAATGTGGCACACAGGAAGATGAACACACTTGCGCATGGTATGAAACCGTTAGTTACACCGTTGGCCGAAAGGTCACAGAGGTGGTGAAAGGCGTAGGTGAAGTAATCAAAGAGGGTGGAGAAACGGTAGAAGGATGGATAGTTAGTATCTTCCTCAAAATATGGCCTTATTTGTTAGGCGTAGTCGGGATGATAGCTGTTGCCTTATTAGGTAAAGTATTCTTACAAGAGTGCCTCAGAGCTGGATGCCGCCCATGGAGGAGGAGCTATAGGCCACCCCCATCAGAGTAGGGTGCGGCTCAACCTTAAATTAGATAAACAAGGAAGCGGCTTCACTCTCACCCCGGGAGCAGTAAAGAGCAAGGATCAGTACAGAAGAAATTCAAAAATCTCTATGGACAATCAAGACGACTGCGTGTCTTATACTCCAACCACCGATGTGAGTATTATAGATTGGGAGACAGAGACTACAATGACCCCCAATCTTACCATTTTGTCAGAATGTCCAGCCTATTTTAATGGGAGCAATATAGAATACTTTTTAACAATGGTTGCATGGATGTGCTACTGCCACACAGGAGACTGGAGTAAGGAAAGGTTAATAAGATTTCCAGTAGCGGTTCAGACTTACGCTAGAGTGATAGTATCCCATGTGATACTCAGACGACCTGAGATATCGCCTCACTTCTTTGTTACCTATCTATTAGGAAGAATCAAACTCACCTATCTGCAAAAGATCATAATTTCAGCATGGCTGATAGAAGATTCCATAGTGATTAGCCTTGAATGTGCGGCAGCGCTTACTCCGGTACCAATACCAGTCACAAGCTGTGGAGGTACCACAGGGAGAATTATAGCAACCATAGTCGAAGGGACAGTGGCCGTATCGGTGTTGGCAAATATGCTGTACCAGATAGTATCCTTGCAACCACAAAACAGACGTAAATGGACCAAAAAGTTGGCCATCCTAATTGGATGGAGTCTAGTCTGGGGAATTTGTGCAATAGCCTATTGGGCCAGCCTCTGCACCACAATGCCTATAGTGGTGTGGATGATGACCTATGCCGCTATCTTTAAACCGAGACCTGATCCGGCTCCCCCTGCACCGGAGGGGAGCGAAGGCCGCAGATTCTCGGGAGGATGATGAGACAAGCCAATCTAACGAGATAATAACAGAAGTAATCAAATAACCAACAACAGCTTTACCCCTCCCCGCTTTTGCTAACTTTTATTCAACTTTGAAAGATTGATTTAGTGTTAAAATGTTATTTTTCTCTCTTTTTATGATCGATTTTATTTTTGAATTCTGTAAACTCAAGGTATCATCGGTCTGGTAAATGCTCAATGGATAGCTGACGGCCTGTATAGGCCCAGCAATACGAAGTTGAGTGTTTCAGAGACACGATGAGGACCGAGAGTGGAAGCAGACCTTGATTTCATTGTTATTATTTTGTCATGTTATATTACATGTACTCTCTTTTTAGAAAGCATAAGGAGCAGAATGCAGATGCTGTTCTACATCCTGACCACAGCGACAGTCTACGGCAACTGGGCGTTCGCTTTAACAACTCCGGACAAACTCGTAGTAACGACAAAAACCGGAGAAATCATCCTCTGCCACTGTGAAGAGAAAGTGTACGACCACGAGCAGATCCAGAGGATTAGAGTAACCCCTTGTGGTGACGTATGCAAAATCCAAAAAATAGAAACTGTAGGGCAGGATAAATAAATTAGCGTCACATATAGGGAATACGGCATCTCAAATACCTCAGGTTTACTGTTACCTGGGTACTGTGATTGGAAAACAGTGATCACAACCCAACAATTAAACCAATTGGAAGAGTGGGAGAAATTCATTACCCGCACCTATTGTGGGATAGTCAGACGACAGGACAGAACCACCCTTTATCGGTTTAAGAAAACCTCACTCTAAGAAATAAATAAAGGAAAGGCCCCAACAGTCAAAATGCAGGTTCAACGCCCCACAAATTCAACAGCAACAGGACCTCAAATGGTCTGCTGCTATTGCCTTTTGGGGTTGGAGGATACCCGATTTTTATGGGCCGTAGGTCCAACCTGGTGGTGCCAGGGCTGCCACTCTAAAGTTATAATTGCGACTGGAGTACATGGTATTTTGGTCTCTGATGAGCCCGCCAGTCTTCCCCAGGTGTCTGCAGAAGAGTGCTGGGAGGTAGAGAGCACCTGCAAGGTCATCTGGACCTCGGCCGAGGGCTCTGAACCCTATATACCTAGAATAGCCATGCCTCGGAGAGCCACATATTACCCAGTAATAGTAAAACTCTGGGAAAACACAAATAAAACTACCAGGCATGTAGCCTACCATCTGGCCACAGGGTTGCCGTTGGTTCACGGCCCCTCTTTTAGGGTCACACAGGAGCCCCGAGAGCTCACGTCCTCATCTATCATGGTCATTTTAACGGCAGGGTTAACAACTAGCCCTCCGGTAGTCTCCGTGCCCATGATAGTTAGGGAAGAAGGTAGACGAGCCAATGTTAGTGTCCCTACAACCCCACCCGAGATAGCCAGCCAGCCCCAGGAACCAACTAATGGCCCACCTGACCTTTTGCCAACTACATCCTATAATGAAACCGAGCCCATGGAGGTAGAGATATCCCCTGGAAGATCGACTGCACTTCCATTAGATCATAACGATCTAAGTCTCCTGGAAAACTACCTGGATGACTTTGACAGATATTTAAGTAGCGAGGCGAGCCGATCCGGTCCCCTGAGTACCGATGGCACGGCCCTCACTGACCCAACCAGCCCATCTGATTCTGAGCCTCCGATCTTAACACCGGAAGGCTTGACCCATTCAGAAACTGCTGAATCTGAAGGGTTACAGGTTGCCCCTATGCGGCTGAAACAGCTTCGTCAGATGCCCGTTTTAGTTGCCACAACCCCACAAATTAGGAGGCAGGTCATAATAGAAAACATTACTCCCGTAGGTTCACCCTTTGTTGATATCCCGCCGACCCTTCAGTCTTCTAGATCGGCTGACCTAACGGAGATCGACCCAGCAAGTCAACCCGCTGTCCCGGCCCAGGAGGTCAGGGTACCCAGGAAGCGAGCAGCGCCGGATGAAGATCAGGCGGAGCAATCCACTTCGAACGCAGACCTGGACAACATGACGGTGGTTGACTCCTGGGAGGGAGAACAGGAGGGCTAGGTTACTACGAACCTGGAGCCAATGAGGAAAAAGATCCGACTTCAAGAAGGGGGTGTCAATAAACCAGGTGTCTGTGATGATAATGCAAACAGACCACC
>NW_023620224.1:0-7218 GCF_014905685.2 Nematolebias whitei
AATATAGGGGAGCATGGTGCTTGGTTCTGTGGCCATACTCTGGTTTCTGGTTTCAACTAGCTAGGAACTGGCTTCAGTTGCTCTATTCCTTGGATCCCTTTCTTCTCTAGCTCAACTGTGTTTTTATCTAACACTTTTCTCACTCTGTCTGTGGTGTTATGTTTGGGCTTCACTGCAACTGCTGATGGGTGATCCTGTGCTCTGACCCACACCTTCTGCCCTACCCTGAATGGGGCCTCAGAGTCTGATTGTTCCTCTTTATCCTCAGAGCTCCGCCCAACTTCAGGCGTGCTAAACCGTCGTTGGTTGAGCTCTTCTGAGGGGGAGGGTCTGCTAGCTCGTCTCCTGTCATTCAAGGCCTGACCTATCTCCACAGTTTTAGTACTCCATTCTTTGGTATTAGCATTTTTAGCTATCCAATTTTTGACTAAACCTATGGTTCTTTCTGCTACTCCATTGGCTTGAGGTGTGTAAGGAGGCGAGTAAACGCGCATGACCCCAAAAGTCTGACACCAGTGATCCACCTGTGCATTGCGGAAGTGTGTCCCATTATCGGTTCTCAACTCTTTTGGAACTCCTAACGACCCACAGACTTGTTCCAGCATACTAACAACACTGTTGCCATTAGCTTTTCTAGCTGGTTTCACCACCACGTACCCTGACATCGAGTCTACCAGCACTAGAAGGTATTTCTCCCCTTTCTTGCCCGTGACTCCCATAGGCCCAGCTACATCCATGCATACTGAGCCCCATGGTGTGGTACTTTTGATGGTTTGTCCATCCACTCGGTGCCCTCGCCTTCCTGCGTTGTATTGACCACATACATCACAGTTTTGCAACACCTTGCGGACCTGTTTCAACGGGACCCTGAGCTCCTGACACTCCAACTCCTTACGTGTGGGTTGTACGCCTGCATGACCTAGACCCTCATGCACGCCCCATACAACCTGCTCCACGTACTTCTCTGGGACTCTCCGACCTTCGGAGGTTCTGTCCCACTCCTCAATCCCGACAAAGACTATTTTTCTCTGCTGTACATAGCGGTCAACTTCTTCGTTGCCTTGCCAGTATTTTCCCTCTCTAGTGTGGGCTTTCTGGTGCTCTACTTCTAACTTCAGATTTAGCCTGATCTCAGCTATTTTCTTCCACAAGTCATGGTGAGCTACCACTTTGCCCTTTGCACTTTCAAATCCATTTTCTTCCCAGATGGCTAGATCCTCTTTTAGAGCTTGTGCACAATAGTGGCTGTCTGTCACCACTTTAGCTGTTCTTATCTTCTTGTGAGTTAGTTCTAGCAGTCCTTCGAGTACTGCCGTAACTTCTCCTGTTTGTGCACTACCCTGAACTCTCCCCCTTCTACGGCAGCACTCGTCCCCCTGATATTTGAGGATAAATCCCCAGTGTGCTACCTGATCTGACCCTTTTTTGGATCCATCCGTGTAGAGAGTCCAGTCGTGCTGCTTCGGTTCTTCGGGCACTTCTTTGGCTGCTTTTTTACTCACTGGCTGTGCAGGGCCTATCTCCAAATCGGGGTCTAATAGAATATCTTCCCATCTACCCCACCTTGTGTTAGTAGCTTTGGTACTTTCTATTGTCCCTTTTCTGAGATACTTGTGCACTTGGCTTTGTGTCACTACTCTAATAGGCTGCCCCTGGGCCAAATCTTTTAATGTCCCCCAGTATCTAGCAAGCACTGCTAGCTCTTTTTCTTCCTGAGGAAACTTTTTCTCTACTGAGGTCAAGGTGTAACTCCATAGAGTAACTAATCCACCGTTTCCGTTCTTTACGGCTATCATGGCATCATCACTGTCGCAGCTGACTTCAGCTATGAGTTTTGTCATTAGGCTTCTTGGTTCTAGCCTTACTGCTTCCTGAATCTTTTTCCTAAGCTCTTCTAAGTTCTGTTGATTTTCTGCTGTCCAGACCCATAATTTCTTACTGTTCGATTGACTGTCATTTTCTTTTTTCTTTAGGCAGGCATACAGTGGTTTGGCATATCTCTGATAGTTAGGGACATGATCTCTCACATAGTTACACAGTCCTAAGATCTTCTGTAAGTCGTTCTCTGACTCAGGAGGCTGAATTTGCTCGAGTTTCTCCCTATACCCTTCCGAGAGTCCTAGGTCTGCAGTTACTTGGAACCCTAAATAATTAACTTGGAACTGTCCAAGCTGGCATTTTTTCAAATTCAGTTTCAATCCTGCCTCTGTGACTCGCTGCACCACTTTAGCTAACCTCTCCAGGTGCTCTTCCTCCGTGTCATCTGCGATAAACACATCGTCGATGTAAATTGTGGCGCCTAAGTCTTTGAGCACGTCCATCACGACCGACTGAAATACATTAGGAGAGTTTTTATATCCCTGCGGTAGCCGCTGCCAAACATAGCTTTTTCCCTGGTGGGTAAAAGCTGTCTTTCCCTGTGATTGTTTTGCCAGCCTAAGAGAGAAAAATCCGTTTGCTAAATCAATGCAAGATTTGTACTTTTTTACTTGTAGAGTTTTTAGGGTGCCCTGCGGGTTGATTAGACTCGCTCTGTTGGCTACTGTTCGTCTGTTAAGGGCTTTGAAATTAATCACTGGTCGCCACCCTCCTCCTGCTGATTCGGGCTTCTTAACTGCTTGGATTGGGCTGTTAGTTATGGGGTTTGTTTCTTCCCTAATAATTCCTAACGCTCCTAATTCTTTCACAATTTTGTTCATTTCCTCCACTGCTCCTGGATTCAGGGGATATTGTCTTACGGGTGGGTGTACTCCTCCTTCGATTATATGTACAAACTTTGGGCCTAGGTCTCCACAATCATTTTTAAATCTGGCTATTGAGGCTTTCTCTAATATTTGTTTTAACTTCTCTTTCCCAGCCGGAGAGAAGTCACTCTCATCTATTTTTTGTTTTGTCACTTCAGGGATATTTACAGGTTTATACCAGTCTTCGGACTCACCTTGTTTGTGTGTGAACCCTATTTTTACTAGCCTAGATTTTAACTTCTCTAACCTTCTGTTTAAGGCTCTTCGGTTCTTTTTTGGTTTCTTTAGTTCTTTCAGATCTGTAATTGTCATAAGGTTATAAGGCCCTTTTATCCACACAATTCCTTGCCATAACCGTAAGGCATTGTTTCAATTTTTCCGTTTGCTAACTGAACTGTCAGGTGTCCTACTGTTTTTAGGTTTCTGCGGGTCATAGACACCTCAGCTCCGGAATCTATTAGGTAAGGTACTCCCTCTACTTTAGTGTAGATTTCGTCCCCCTCCCAATAGGCATCTTCCAGAGTGACCCGCAACCTATCTGCCATTATTTAGCTGGCCCTCCACTCCCTTTCTCACGGGATTCATGGAGGGCTCTTTTTTCTTCTGGGGTCAGTTTTGCATATTCTTCCGGGGGTAGGTATTTACCTCCTTTCTGTGGTGTGGAGTTTGAAGCTGGAGCTGAAAATCGTTTTGGTTGTTGGTCCCTATATTGAGGTTCTGACTGCCTCGGTGGTCTCTCCCTGTACTGTGTCCCTTGCTGTCTCGGGAACTGTTCTCTGTATTGTGGCTGTTGAGGGGCCTTTTGTGTCGGCTTTGGTGGTTTTTGGCTTTGCCTGCTCTCATTTTTCTTCTTTTCTTCCCAGAATAGCTGCTCTAGGTCATATGATTTCACTGCCTGGTCTATCTGGGCGTCATTAGTTTCATGAGGCATTCTGGCAAAGGTGAGCTCTCCCCTTCTTCCCTTGGATACGATCCTTAAGGCTTTAACATACCTTTTAGGGGGAATTACTTGTTTAAGTTGATACCAAACTGGGGTGAGGCGTTGGCCTTGATCCATGCGCATCCTTGCCCGCTGAATGTGAGAGTCTTCGTCGTCCATGTCTTCTAGGACTAGTTTCTCATACTGGCTTTGAGCTGATTCCCCTTTGCTCATTGGGTTTGTGGTGATATTACCTAGCCACAACTTTTTTGCTGCATCACACTCAGTGGAGCTAACTACCATGGGCCACACATCTTTGATGTATTCCTCGGTGGTCTCCTGGGGTTGTTTTTCTCTCACTAAGGTTTTCAGCTTTTTGTACTCACGATAACTGTCAGTTTCTGGGCCTGGGGCTTGGTTTTGTCTAGCCTGCCTGGGCTCATGGGTTGATTCAGGCATTTGATACTGTGGGCTTGTCTCGGCCGGGTATGTATCATCTTCCTCATCGGCCGATATTTCATCTCGCAGTTTCTTCTCTGTTTCTTGGGCATACTTGTAGGCCGTCTTTTTCATTCTTCTCAGCATCACATCATGTACTATCCCTAAATAAGCGGTCCTAAATTTACTAGTTAGGGGTTTGTGGGCTGCCAATGTGGGGTATGAGGGCATCATTAAAATGTTGGCCCACTCTCCCAAAGTAGCTTTAACAGTCAGTTCCACTGTCTCTTCTGACCTGTCTGCCCATACTGGTGGAATGTCATAGTGATTTTGGCCAGCTTCAGGGATGTAAGTTCGACGCCCATCACTCGCCTGCACCGGGCCCCAACTCAAGTCCCTGGCTAACCTTTCTGATACTCTATGTACGTCCAGTATTTCTACTCCCTTCTTTTGTCCTTTTCTTTGTCCTATTCTTAATGGCTTAACTGGACCGTCGTATTGGCCTGCTATTGATTCTAGACTGGCACTACCTTCGTCATCGGTTTCTTCCTGACTCGGGTCTGCATCTGGTTCTTCCTGAGAGCTCTCGTCGTCATCCTCCTCACTCTCTATGGTTAGGGGTTGTATTTTTTGAATGTTTCTCTTTTTGGCTGTCCTTCTCGTGAGTCTGCTCCGCTTCTGCGTCGTCTCGTGGTTGAACTTATCAGGTCATTTTCTGAGGGTGAGGTCAGGGACATTTTCGACCCCTGAGGACTGATCCTTAATGGGTCTTCACTTTTCTTGGCTCCCGGTGATGATCCCGGTGTCGATGATTTTTCTGTGTCTTCTTTCCCTAACTTTAGGGGTTCTCTGATTGGTCTTTCTTCTTGTTTTGTCATTGCGGCCACAACCCTGGATTTCCGATCTTCATCTAGATGAGTGGGGGTCACTATAATCATTTCTTTTAAGTGGGCTTCCGCTGGCATGTCTTTGGCCAGGTACGTCATTGAATTGACCGCTATTCTCTCAGCCGTTTCCCACTGCAAATGATGGGACCGGAGCCCATCTATTCCTATCACTATGCGCCTGAAGCCGAACTCTATGGCTCGGAACACTCCTTTCTGCAGAGCTTCTAACATTTCCTTGAGATACCTGGTCTCATCGGTTGCTTCTTTATAGCTTCGAATTGGGATGTGTATTATCGCATAGTACGGAGCATCAGCTCCACTGGTCATTCTTGTTTTTGGCTCTTCGCTATGTGGTCCACCGGTGAGTTGTTTTATTTCAACTTGGTACTCCCTACCGGCTACTTTCTTTAAAGCTTTTCTGTAGGTTGAGTTATGGATTTTGTACTTATGATTTGTAAACACCAGTAACGCATCTGCCTCTATAGACCATGGTGTCCCTATCACTTGGTATACTCTGGTACCATTTTGAAACTTCACACATTGAGTCTCTTTCGGGAGTGGTTCTAGAACCTGTTTGAGCCCTGCTGTTTGCCTGATTTTCGTTTTTGGTTCCTTTTGAAAATTTTCTTTTTCCCCCTCCTCTTGACTGGAATATGACTCAGGTTCTGGCTCTAGGTGTTTTTCCTTAGCCTTCTTTTTCCCATAAGTTTTTGGGGTTTCTCCCGAGGGGTTCTTTTTAGGATTCTCTTGTTTAACCGGCTGGTTTCTTAGCGGTTCCGTCTGCTCCTGTTTTTGCATTCCTCGTAACCCCCTTTCTACCCACCCAGTCTCATTGGTTTCGAGTCTCCCCATCCTTTCCACTATACTTTGGGCAAGCAGATCTAAGTTCTTGTCAACCTGTTTAAGATAGTCCTTACACCCTGTGCTCTCATTATTACTTTCTTCAGGTTCGTTTTCTCTTTTGATCATACTTGCGAATAATCTCAGTTGCTCTGCTCTGGCTTCCTCGTCTGTATCGGAATGATATTTGGGAGTTTCTCTGTACGCACTCAAGTTTGGAGTGGAGCTCACGAACGTGGGGGGGGTGATGAGAGGCTGGAGGGTAAACTCCCTGCTTTAGCCTCGTGCCTCCTGGGTTTTCTCCTTCCCTTTTAATATTGAGGGGGGGTATATTCTTTAAAACCACGTCCTCTGGTTCGCTTTGGTCTTCTTCACTCTCCGACGCTTCGGGGGTTTGTGCAACGGAGCTGTGCTCACTTTTTGGATTCATCTCTAATTTTTTCTCTTTTCTATATTCCCTCATTCTTGCTAATTCTTCTTCACACTCTTTATATTTTGCTGTTACCCTACATAGAGGGTTTGTAAGGTACCCGTCCAATCCTGTCACTTTGGATATCATTTTTACTATGGGGTCTAACTCGATTGAGGGACTAATTACTGCCACTATTGTCCTGTCTTTTCGTGCCTCTATCTGTTGCACCCACCATTGCAACCATCTTTTGACTTCCTTTTTTGATTTGGCTTCGCCTGGGTCTTTTACTACTACTGTTTGGGCTCTCCCCCGGGCTTTCGTACAGCAATACATTCCTTTTCCTTCTGTAAATCTTTTCAGTCCTTCCTCCAGGATTTTTTCACATATCCCGGGATTGCATTCTCTTAGTACTTCCTTCACTGCTGGATTCCAGGTATGATACCCTTTCCCATATAGGATGATTTCCACCTTGGTTACTCCTACTGGTTTTCCTCCTGTACTTTGTACCATTATCTTTTGGCCATCTGTCTTTCCTTCTACTGGCTTCTGTTCTTCTTGGCTCACCTGAGCCGGCTCGGGTTTGTCTGGCTCTACACTTGTAGATGCCTCTCCTGAGGCCATTGTTATGTCTTTTCTTGTCGGGTCAAGGTCGTCGGTCCTCAAAGTCTCCAGACTTTATCCTAACGTTTTGGACTAGGACAGACTAGCTGCTTACCTACGATTCTGGATTATGGTCAGTAACCCTCGTAAGCCTTCTACCCCTCCTCACTAGCCCCTAGTGATCTATTGGGGGTACTAACTGGGGGGTCTCCCAGTCACTGACAGCTCCTTACTCTCTAGAGCTGCTCTATCGACGCCTATCAGTCCTCTGTAGCGCGTCTTCACTTCTGGGACCGTGTGGGTCCCATCTGGGGTGCCATGTCTGCTTTCCGATAAGCAAAGGTAACCACTGGAAGTAGCGATAAGCACCTTTGCTTG
>NW_023620225.1:0-7217 GCF_014905685.2 Nematolebias whitei
TTTCTACACTGTAAATAAATCACTTTAATTATATTTGAGTCTGATTCTGTTGTTCTCTCCGTCTGTTCCCTCTGGGGTTCCGTTCTCGAGACAGAAGGTCTTTTAGTTCAACCTGGAAGCAGATCTAGGTCTGCTGAGGATGCTTTCGGTTACTGAGGTCCTGATCTCCGGAACAAGATGCCTGCTGCTCTGATGTCAGCCACAACTGTGTTTGCATTTTACCGCTGTGTGCTGTTTAATGTGCATTTGTTGTGCTCATTCATTATTCTCTTGTTCCTCGCATCCCTGGTTTTTTATTTAATCTGTAAATATGCCCTGAAATGAGCCATGTAAAATTTATGCTGCGGTTGGTTGTTCGGTATGTAATGAACGATGCCACACAGACAAAACACCCAGATCTGTTTATCCTGTTTCACAGTTTTGAACCTGAGCCGAAAGCACAGCAGTGGCACCACAACAAAGTGAAGGTCTTTACTAATAAGCGCCGAGCATCTGATCAGGATTCAGAGGGTGTTCTGTGCAGAGGAGGCTGACGTTTGCTTGGGACCATCCATCAGAGCTAAATGGCAGATGGTCCTCTCTGTGGCCAGGCAGGAAGAGCACTAATACAATTGCTGCAAAAACACAGGGAGCACTCCACCTGCTGATAATCCATTTACAGGCCGACGAAGCTGCTTTAATCTGGCCGCTCCTCTTCCTCCACAGCCTCGCTCCAGACGACGAGGCCGAGCTTCAGGCTGGAGAATCGCCACCGATCTTCGGCCTCGAACCGACCCGGGCTGAGCGCCGACAGGTCATGTTATAATGAATCGCTAATTACTCTGGTGTGAGGTGAAAAATGGAAAATTACTGGAAAATTGCCTTTTCTGTGAAAACGCAGCAAGAACTCTGAGAACTGAATGCCTTCTCTGAGATTTGCTGAATAAGCTGAAACTGAGGTTTTACAGGTAAAAGCTAAAGAAGCAGAGCACCAGGTAAATGCTTTAAAAAAAATGGCAGAACAGTGGCTAAAAGCCAAAAGCAGCAAATGTTAGAAAAATGTTTAATTAAAAAAATGCTAGATAGAATCCAAAGAATACCTTAAAAGTAGCAAAAGGCTAGCTAAAAGCAGGAGCAAATAATAGCTAGAAAGTAAAAAGTAGCTTAAAGCTAACTAAAAGCTAAACCTTACTTAAAACGCGCCAAAAGTAAAAGTAACAAAAAGCTACCCGAAAAATAAAATAGCTAGAAAGTGAAAAGTAGCAAAAAGCTAACTAAAAGCTAAAAGTTGCTTAAACGATCTAAAAGCCCCAAAAGGAAAAGTGGAAAAAAGCTAGATGAAAAATAGCAAACCACTGGCTAGAAATTTAAGGTAGCAAAAGGCCAGCTAAAAGCTAACAGGAGCAAGTAATAGATGGAAAGTAAAAAGTATCAAAAAGCTAACAAAAAGCTAAAAGTTGCTTATCTAAAAGTGCCAAAAGTAAAAGTAGCAAAAAGCTAGATGAGAAATAGCTATCCACTGGCTAGAAGCTTAAGGTAGCAAAAAGCTAGATAAACAAAGAAAAACACAAGCTAAAAGTAGCAAAATACTAGCTAAAAGCTAGAAGATGCTAATTCTAATGGGAAAATTTGTAAATTAAATATTTGAGAAAACAAAAACTAAAAGTCACACCTGTCTCCTGAATGAGCTGAACATTTTGATCTTAGAATAGCTAAATTAGCACGTGTTCAGAGTTTCATGGCAAAAACATATGTACAGTTAAAAAAAGAAAACAGGAAATGATGCAATATTGCCATTTATTTAGGTTTATTTTTTATATTTGTATTTGGTTTAAGCTATAAAAGGACACATTTGATAAGTTTCTTTTTCATCATCTTCTTTGGCATTCAAGCTCCCTGTTCATCCATTAAATACATATTTTCTCATTTACTTCATTCATCTCACTGTCAACCCAAAGTCGTTAACCCGATTCTTCCTCTTCCTGGAAGGCTACAAGCTCGTCCATGTGTCTGATTTAAAGAGCCTCCTGCAGAGCTCTCTGAGGATCTGCTCTGGAATCCAGCCCTGCTCACAGAGTCAGAGGCAGAACTTTCTGAATAAATAATTATGTCATCTAACATATTTGAATGTTCTTCTAGTGAAATGTTTGTGTTGTTGTAATTACTCAATAAACTAATGGGCTTTTTCTCTTCCAAGGGGGAATTTGAGATGATGCAGATAATTAAAATGGTTGTTTACATGTAAATTTGACCATTTCAATCAGATTTTTCTGAACTGCTTTGATGTATTTATGCGTGTCAGACATGTAAAAACAACGGCGTGTTGAGATTACAATTTCAGAAGCCACATTAAAGTTTGTGACATGTAAATTATATGAATGGTTGCCCCAGATGTGGAGGAATTTGACCCAAGGAGGCAGACCGGACACAAAGAGCTAAAAAAATGCCAAAAAAGCGCTACATCGATGCTCCCCATCGCTGAGTGATTAGTCTAAGTGATGAGTGTTTTTCTGGACTGGAATTAAACAGGTAAGTAAACCTTAATGTTTTTGGAGCAAGGTATTCAAGTGAATCGGAGTAACACTGTGAAGAAGAATAAAGGTGTTTTATTAATTATTTATTTTATTGTCCAAGGCGGAGCAGAGTAACAGATCCAGGAAAGAAGGAGGGAACAATGTTATCCACCACCAGGTGCAACGTCTGAGCTAGGGGGTGGCCATTGGTGGCTTTGACCACCAATGATTAATCAGTCATTTGAGGAAACTATACTTTAAAGCGAAATAAAAACTAGAATCAAAGTTTCTTCAAATGATAAGGGTGCCTGGTTTGCATATAAATAAAAGGTTGAAATATATATATATATATATATATATATATATATATATATACATATACATATATATACATACATACATACACAAACCGGATTCCAAAAAAGTTGGGACACGAAACAAATTGTGAATAAAAACTGAATGCAATGATGTGGAGATGGCAAATGTCAATATTTTATTTGTAACATAACAGATGACAGATCAAAAGTTTAATCTGAGTAAATGTAACATTTTAAAGGAAAAATATGTTGATTCAAAATTTCACAGTGTCAACAAATCCCAAAAAAGTTGGGACAAGTAGCAATAAGTGGCTGGAAAAAGGAAATTGAGCATATAACAAACAGCTGGAAGACCAATTAACACTAATTAGGTCAATTGACAACATGATTGGGTATAAAAAGAGCTTCTCAGAGTGTCAGTGTCTCTCAGAAGCCAAGATGGTAAGAGGATCACCAATTCCACCATTGTTGCGCAGAAAGATAGTGCAGCAATACCAGAATGGTGTTACGCAGCATAAAATAGCAAAGACTTTTAAGTTATCATCATCAACCGTGCATAACATCAAAAGATTCAGAGAATCTGGAACAATCACTGTGCGTAAGGGTCAAGGCCGTAAAACTCTACTGGATGCTCGTGATCTCCGGGCCCTTAAACGTCACTGCACCTCAAACAGGAATGCCACTGTCAAGGAAATAACAGAATGGGCTCAGGAATACTTCCAGAAAGCATTGCTAGTGAACACAATCCACCGTGCCATCCGGCGTCGCCAGCTGAAACTCTACAGTGCAAAGAGGAAGCCATTTCTAAGCAAGCTCCACAAGCTCAGATGTTTGCACTGGGCCAGGGGTCATTTAAAATGGAGTGTGGCAAAATGGAAGACTGTTCTGTGGTCAGATGAGTCACGATTTGAAGTTCTTTATGAAACACTGGGACGCCATGTCATCCAGACCGGAGAGGACAAGGATAGCCCAAGTTGTTATCAACGCTCCGTTCAGAAGCCTGCAACACTGATGGTATGGGGTTGCATGAGTGCTTGTGGCATGGGCTGCTTGCATGTCTGGAAAGTGCAGAGAACTATGTTCAGGTTCTAGAACAACATATGCTCCCATCTAGACGTCATCTCTTTCAGGGAAGACCCTGCATTTTTTAACACGATAATGCCAGACCACATTCTGCAGCAATCACAACATCATGGATACGTAGGAGAAGGATCCAGGTACTTAAATGGCCAGCCTGCAGTCCAGATCTTTCACCTATAGAGAACATTTGGCGCATCATAAAGAGGAAGGTGCGACAACGAAGGCCCAAGACGATAAAAGGCTTATCAGAGACTACTTCCTCAGGCGGCTGAGACGAGCTGGTCTGGGAAGCTCAGTCCTCACCTCCTTCTACAGGTGTGCAGTGGAGAGCATCCTGTGCTCCAGTATCAACATGTGGCATGGAGGCTGCGCAGCTGCAGAAGCTCTGCAGAGAGTGGTGAAGGCTGCACAGAAGACTGTTGGAGTCAGTTTCCCCACCATCACAGACATCTACACCTCCAGATGCAGGAAGAGAGCCACCTGCATCATGAAGGACCCCACTCACCCAGCACACACACTTTTTGCCCTGCTCCCCTCAGGACGGAGGTTGAGGAGCATTAAGTGTAGAACCACTAGACTGAGGAACAGCTTCTACCCAGAAGCTGTTAGACTCATGAATCCATAATCATAAAAATCACTGTCATGCCACTTTAATTGGAGATATGTCACTTTATCCATGCTGCTGATTTCTTACCTTAAGCTGCTGTATTCATACCCATCTGCTCACAACAGACATGTTCAGGCTGCTGTTTAATACACCGTATTATATTAGATAATTATTATTTAACGTATAGCTTAGATCTTTGAATATGGTTTCTTTTTTATATACTTTATATTTTACTATTTTTGATGTGACTGGGACCTTGAATACACTGTTCCGTTCCACCTCATGTACCACATGTAATGCAAACGACATTAAAGTCACCTTGAACCTTGAAGTTATCACGCTCTACATGCACGGACAGACAGCTGGACATAGGAACAGAGGGTGTTTCTAATTCCCACATTTCCCTCCACGACAAAGAACCAAAAAAAATTAATCTGACGAGGCAGCAGACTACTTCTAGAAAGACAACTGAGGAGAACCAGCTGTAATGTGTGAACACATAATACTTAACTGAAGGGTGGATAGAAACACGAGACATGGACCGAGGCTGATGGGTCGACCAGCTGAGGGAAAAAAATCCATCATTTGTTAAGTTTATAAGTAACGTTTCAAAGAAAACTTGTTGGAAAGTCTATATTTTCATGGCAACACACACAAGACCTCACACTGACGATAGTTTACGGTGGCCGTGAGGTGTAAATGAACAACATTTGAAAAAAAACAGAATTACATTATAAAAAACACAACAAAAACAACAAAAACAACAACAACAACAACAACAACAACAACAACAACAGCATTTGAAAAAATGAAATTACATTTGGAAAAAAAAAACAGAATTACATTTAGCAAAACTGGTATTGGTGTTTGTTTGTTTTTTTGTTTTTTTTTATTAATGACATAAAACGGCTTAATGTAATCCTGTTTTTCAAATATGATTCCGGCCATTTCCACTTTGGCTTAATGTAATTCCATTTTTTCAAAGGTAATTTTGTTTTTTCAAATGTGATTCTGGCAACTTCCGCTTTGGCCACTTCCGCTTTGGCCACTTCCGCTTTGGCTTAATGTAATTCCTTTTTTCAAATGTTTATTTACTCCCCTCCCTGGGCTGCCACCTTACCGTGGTGGAGGGGTTTGAGTGTCCCAATGATCCTAGGAGCTATGCTGTCAGGGGCTTTATGCCCCTAGTAGGGTCACCCATGGCAGACAGGTCCTAGGTGAGGGACCAGACAAAGTGCAGCCCAAACACACCCCTATGATGAAAAACACAAATGGACCTAGTGTTCCCTTGCCCGGACGTGGGTCACCGGGGCCCCACTCTGGAGCCAGGCCTGGAGGTGGGGCACGTGGGCGAGCGCCTGGTGGCCGGGCTTTTACCCATGGAGCTCGGCCGGGCACAGCCCGAAGAGGAGACGTGGGTCCCCCTTCCTATGGGCTCACCACCTGTGGGAGGGGCCAAAGGGGTCGGGTGCAATGTGGGATGGGTGGTGGCCGAGGGCGGGGACCCTGGCGGTCTGATCCTCGGCTACAGAAGCTGGCTATTGGGACGTGGAATGTCACCTCACTGGTGGGGAAGGAGCCTGAGCTGGTGTGTGAGGCTGAGAGGTTCCGGCTAGAAATAGTCGGACTCACCTCTACACATGGCTTGGGCTCTGGAACCAGTTTCCTTGAGAGGGGCTGGACACTCTTCCACTCTGGAGTTGCCCCTGGTGAGAGGCGCCGAGCAGGCGTGGGCGTACTAATTGCCCCCCAACTTGGTGCCTGTGTATTGGGGTTCACCCCCGTGAATGAGAGGGTGGCCTCTCTCCGCCTACGTGTGGGGGGACGGGTTCTGACTGTCGTTTGTGCTTATGCACCAAACGGCAGTTCAGATTATCCACCCTTTCTGGAGTCCTTAGAGGGGGTACTGGAAAGTGCACCTTCTGGGGACTCCCTTGTTCTGCTGGGGGACTTCAATGCTCATGTGGGCAATGACAGTGAGACCTGGAGGGGTGTGGTTGGGAGGAACGGCCCCCCTGATCTGAACCAGAGTGGTGTTCTGTTGTTGGACTTCTGTGCTCGTCATGGATTGTCAATAACGAACACCTTGTTCAAGCATAAGGGTGTCCATATGTGCTCTTGGCACCAGGACACCCTAGGCCGCAGTTCGATGATTGACTTTGTCATCGTCTCATCTGATCTGCGGCCACATGTCTTGGACACTCGGGTGAAGAGAGGGGCGGAGCTGTCAACTGATCACTACCTGGTGGTGAGCTGGCTCCGATGGTGGGGGAGGATGCCGGTAAGACCTGGTAGGCCCAAACGTATTGTGAGGGTTTGCTGGGAACGTCTGGCAGAGTCTCCTGTGAGACGGAGTTTCAACTCCCACCTCCGGGAGAACTTTGAACATGTTCCAAGGGAGGTGGGGGACATTGAGTCTGAGTGGACCATGTTTCGTGCCTCTATTGTCGAGGCGGCTTACCAGAGCTGCGGCCGCAAGGTTGTCGGTGCCTGTCGGGGCGGCAACCCTCGAACCCGATGGTGGACACCGTCGGTGAGGGATGCTGTCAGGCTGAAGAAGGAGTCCTATCGGGCCTTTTTGGCCTGTGGGACCCCGGAAGCAGCTGATGGGTACCGGCAGTCCAAGCGACATGCGGCTCGGGTGGTTGCTGAGGCAAAAACTCGGGCATGGGAGGAGTTCGGAGAGGCCATGGAGAACGACTTCCGCACGGCTTCGAGACG
>NW_023620226.1:0-3010 GCF_014905685.2 Nematolebias whitei
ATTGAATTTGAGAATCAGATCTCTGGCCAGAAGATTTATTGGACACGTCTGTGAGAGTAAAAACTGATGTGAGTGGGCAGTGTGGTCAAAAGGGTCAATCACATTCAGAGGAGCTGTCATTGCCTCTGGGATTGCTACACCAGATGCTCCTGTGGAGTGGACAATCTTGCCACACAGTGGAGCATGTGGGAGACATTTCTTCATTATCAGAGATTGAGTGGCCCCTGAGAACTGAGTGGCCACTAAGAACTTTAGTGGAGCGTTGTTTACAAGCATTGTGAGCATGGGTAACTTCAAACATGCTGACTGGGTGTATTTAAAATACGTGGAGGTGCATGTGGTATCAGTAGGTGAAACAGCTGGTGTGTGTGTGCGTGTACTTGCTGCTTGGAGACCTGGACCCTCCTCGCCGCCCCCTCCTAGTCAGGATGAGTACCCGCCTCGGTGGCCATGACCCCTGGGTGGACCCTGGCTTCGACCAACAGATTGTTGGGAGCCTGGGTAAAAGTTCTGTTCATTGTTCATGGGCCATGGCTCTCATGGGGGCATTGATGCCCGATTCTGGAATGGTCGACCACGCCCTTGCCATGTGATGCGTTTTTGTGGGCAGTCCCTCATCCAATGGTCAGTCCCTCCACACAGGAAGCATGGCTGTGGCCCTCCTGCGTACCCACGTGGTTGTTGCTGTTGTGGGCCTGGCCAAGGGCCAGGGGGTTGTGGTGGGCGTGAAAAAGCTGGAAGCTGTTGTGGTGGGGCAGTGTTCAAGGTCATCTGTTATGCAGCTTGAAGAAGAGTCAGCTGAGCATTTTCTGCTTGTCTTGTCTTTTTCTTTAGTGCTACAGTTTCTTCAGCCGTGTGCTGTTCCCAGGCATGTCTGGCATGACGTAGGAGGTCGTTGAGGCGAATGCCAGCCTTCCAGCCTATGTAGGTGTTCTGGACAGACCTGCGGATTGTTGGCAAAAATCCATCCATCACACATTGACACAGGATGGTTTCGAAGGCTGAAGCCTGTGCAGCATCACACCAGTCGTTGTCCGGAAAAGCGATGCCAGAGTGTGTGCGAAACACAGGGATGAGACGATCAACGTACTCTTGAGGGGGTTCGCCACTCTTCTGGACCGTGTCCTTGATCTTTGCATATTGAGGCGTCTGTAGAAATGCTGTCTTAACTCATGGAGGGCGGGTACAAGGGAGAAATGAATGGTGTGAATGGAGTTCACCACTGGGAATGTATGAAAACATATAAAACTGTGTCAGAACAAACTGTTTTTTTTTGTCACTCCCACCAAAAGGTACAAACAATTTCCTAAGCTTGAAATCAGTGTACAAAATAAGAAAGTTTATTTTATAGTTGATATGGGGTCAATATCACAATCCTCAGTGTTTAGACCCATTGGCAGGCAGGCGAGCAAGGCAGGAGTTTAAATAAAAATAATTTATTTTAACAACAAAACAAAAAGCTGTCAGTGCAGCAAAACTTACTCTGGCAAAACAGGATCAAGAACAAGACTGAACAGGACATCAGAGTACACAGGCGGAGCAGATCATCAGGTGGACAAAAACAGACAGGACAGAGGAGGACTGAGATGTCTGTGAATACAGAACAATGACCGGACCAGGAATGGAGGAGAGAAAGGCTTTTTATAAGGCAGAGGGAGAGTGAGTAATGAGAGCACCTGGGCAGGTGGTTGATGAGGGACAGGTGTGAATGATAAAGACTGAGGAGTGGAGAGGCAGACTGAGGAGTGAGTGGAAAATAACAGAATCAGATAAACAGAAAAATCACACACAGAGCAGAACAACAAAAGTATAAAGAGCAGACAGAGACAGAGCCTGTCAGTCAACACATTAAGTGTTGCAACATGGAGTTTTTACCCCCTCACTTGTTGGGTGGGGTCTTTATTGAGTAATTTATTAAAATTAATAAATAAAAATTAAAAGCTTAACGAAAAGTGACAGTATATAAAGATACTGATAAATAAAATAAATAAAATAATAACAATAATAATAAATAAATAATGAGCCAAATGACAGTTGCTTGTCTTTGACTAACTTTATTTTTGAGAGCACAACAGGAACAGCTTTTATTTTGTTCCTGAGTGTGTGGAAAAGCTGCCGTGTCACTTTAAGGGAATGAGAAGCTTTTGGAATGCTTATCGCCCGCTGCCGTGAGCTGAGACTGGTATTTTGAGCCTGAAGGGAAACACACCCAGACTGGCAGACTGAGAAAGGGTTCAAGGTGAGCACGAGCTGCAGGTTGCCAGGCACTGTTGTGTTTCTGTGACATTTGTTGTCAGCATTTAGGATCAGGGCTGTCACAGCACACAGGACAACAATCTTACATCACCCAAAGCCGAATAATGTTAAAGACCTGCTGTCATGTTTAGGTCTTACAGGGTTTAGCAAACACCACATTCCTAATTATACAAGCCTCACCCAACCATTCAGGACACTAGAGAATGACAGAGGACCAGATTTAACTTTTTTAGATTTTCTCCCTGGCTTATTGAACATGCATCAGGATATTTTTTCTTAGATATTTCTGAAACAGGACACACTGTGAGTGTCCTGTTTCAGAAAAAGGGGGAGAAAGAACAGTGATTGGTGTACATTAGCATTATACTAAACAATGCAGAGGACCTTTTCACAGATGAATGTTGTTACAAGCATCCTGCTGAAAGCAGGATACGCAGTGGTTAGAAGAAATGGAACAGTGTGGAGGAGTCCGAACGGCAGATTTGCCACCACTGAGAATTAAGGATTAGATCATTTGTGTGTAAATAGGATTTCTTAAGTTTTTAACTTTTGCAAAAATTACTTTTATTATATACACACGTATACAGCCAATCAGAAGCCTACGAACCACATTGTATTTATACACAGCCTCTTACAAAAACAAGTAAAACTGCTTGAGATATAGTTTTAGAACTAAAATATTTAGGAGAACGGAGTCTCCAAGCCCTGACACACACACACACACACACACACACACACACACACACACACACAC
>NW_023620226.1:3110-7216 GCF_014905685.2 Nematolebias whitei
CACACACACACACACACACACACACACACACACACACACACACACAGGTTTGTTTTGCTATCTTTGTGGGGCCTTTGCATTGACTTCCATTCATTTTTCATTCATTTCTATAGCCTAACCATGACCTTTATCCATAACCTAACCATTACCAGTATATACCTAACCCTAAACCTAACACATCCTCAATTCACACCTTAGTCCTAAACCTAGCCCCTAACCCACCAACGGGACTTCTTCTTATGGGGCCCTGGCTTTGGGCCCCATAAGGAGCAGTTGGGCCTCACAATGCAGTATAAGTTGGAAAAATGGGCCTCACAAAGTAGCATAAACAAGGACACACACACACACACACACACACACACACATACACACACACACAAACAAACAAACATAAACACAAAAATAACCCACTAAATTGAACTCTCTGCCCCTCGCCGACAGAAGACGGACATACCACATATAGGACTCCACAACACGCACACAGGTCACCTTACTTGTTGAAACACGCTGATATAGAGACTTTGACACACATGAAGACATCTCCGCGATCCTAGGAATTGTATATTGCTGAGCATCAAAGGATCCCTCACCTGGGAGGGCCTCCCAACTCAACAAAGCGCAGAAACGCCAAGGGAGTAATATAAAATTCTGGTTGTTGTCTTTTTATTTGGTAATTTGGGTAGAACAGAGTACAAAAGTTTTTGTTCTGATGACATTGACCAAGCTGAAGTGACAAACCTAGAACAGACATGGGGCTGAACCTTTCCAGTTATTATGATAGTTTGTGGTTATTTCATTCCATCTATAAAATCATCAAACACTGAATGATGTTTTGTTAGAAAAGGAGTTCAGAGGACTTAGAAGGAATGATCTATTCTACATTTGTAAAGGATGCTGAGTGGGCCATTGCATGCTGTCGTCAGAGGCGATGTCTTGTCTTCCACAAAGACAGAAACAAACCATCAGCCCTGGGAGGTTTTTCCACGGCATTCACCCAGCATCCAAGAAAATAAAGCACAAATACTAGTCTTATTATGATACATGCGATCCTTACTCTAAGAATGAAAAGTAATCTTATTATTTTGAATGCATAACTTAATGTTTATACCTTTCTGGGTTGGCCTCTTTGGAGAGGCCAAAAGGGGGAATTGTGGAAATGGAAAATTACTTGTTTGCTTATGGTGGATTTAAAGTCAATTAAATTAATCAGTTTATGGTGTTTACTCCCTTTCATTATAGATGTGTTGTCACATAGAGACAAGGTGGGTGTGGTAGTATGACGTAATTTGTTTTGGACAACGAGTAATGTGGGGTAACTTGTTTTGAACAAAGACGGGTGTGGGGTTTCACATTCTAGGGGCAGTTAGAAACTCTCCCAAAAGATACAGATAGTAAAACTATTTATCACTCTGAGGAGAAGGGGCATAGGAGGAGTTCGATGTCATGGCAACAGTATGAGTGAGCAGATGATTATCCAATCGAAAGAAGATCCTCCCCCAAAAGGGGACATGCTTAGGAAAGGTTTATAACATTGTGTAATGAGGAAGTAAAGTTAGACACACTCCTGGAAAGCCATCTTTAATGACCTCAAGGTGACGTACTCTGTCTGTCTCCTGAAATGCATTTCAGTCTGTGTTCTGTTTTTGTGTGTGTGTTTGTGTCTTGTGCTTTAACTTTGTTTAAAATAAATCCTATAAAACTAAGGTGAAGTCTCCGGAGCAGTACCTGTCCGATCAAACGAACATGCACAGGGAAAACTGGTCTCCCTCAACAGTGGCAACAGTGATATTGGTCTATAATTATTAAAGTCATGTTTATCCCAATTTTTAAAAAGTGGAACCACTTTGGCTGTTTTCATATTATTTGGAAATATTCCTGGTTTGAATGACAGATTACAGATGTGTACAAATAGCTCAGTGACATAACTCATTATGTTTTTACAAACATCATATCCATGTCAACCCAATCCTTTGATCCTTTATCTGCAAGGTCATTTACAACATCCATTACATCTTCTTTGTTAGTTCCTTCCAAAAAGATACTATTAGTACAACTTGTAATTTTAATTTTGTGATTCACGTTTGTATCTACTGTAGGTATTTTGTTTGTAAGGCATGAGCCAACATTTACAAAATAATTATTAAATTAATTTACAATCACATTTTTGTCATGGATATTATTACCATCCTTTACAAAATATTGTGGAATACTTGATTTGGATTCATGATTTTTTAGTACGCTATTCATTATTTGCCATGTTGTTCTCATATTACCATTACTTTTGTCTAATAAATTACTATAATATTCCTTCTTATGCTTTCTTATGATCCAAACAATTTTATTTTTATACTTTTTGTATCTTTCTTCTGCTTCTTTTGTTTTCAATTTCAAGAAGCACGAGTACAAATTGTTCTTTTTTTTTTTACAAGCGTTTTTCAACCCATTTGTCATCCATGGTTAATCAACAGTATTTCGTTTTGTATACTTTTTTTGCACACAATGTTTTTCGTACAATGCTATCAAGGTATTCATAATTACATCTTATGCTATGTTAACATCATCAACATACAACGTCTTCCAATTTTGTTTCTGTTAATCGTCTATTAGACTATTCAAAGCCTTTTTTGATGTATTTATTATTTTTCTCTTGTTTGTATTTCCTTTTATATGGCATTGATATTTACCATAAATTGTGAAAACTGGTAAGTGGTCACTTACGTCAGTAATCAAAATTCCTCCAATTAACTCTGTATTAGTTATGTTTGTAAATATATTATCAATTTTAGTGGCACTATGAGTGGTAATTCTTGTCGGTTTAGATATTAATGGATACAGATTTAAACTATTCATTGAATTAATGAATGTATTGATGTTATTTGAGTCTGTATTTTTATATAAGTCGATATTGAAGTCTCCACAGAAAAACGTTGGTGACGTACTGTAACCCCAGATTCTATGAGTATAAGCGTAGCCCTTTAAGGCTGTCGCTGATGGGTTTATCCCGTTATGCGCAGCATAAGCACTGAAAAAAATTTAGTCCACGCCCACCTGCTGTGTGGGCCCCACCCGGTCCGTATAAATTACGTTAAGAGCGGGAAATCGGCTCCCAAAATAGCTTTTTCTTCAGCCATTTAGGAGCCAGTGAGGCCCGACGCTTAAAGGGCTACGCTTATACTCATAGAATCTGGGGTTACAATATGTAACCAACGTTCTATGTCGTATAAGCTTCGCCCTTTAAGGCTGTCGCTGATGGGATAAGGGCGAAGCGGATGTGGTCCTCGCCTCACTGGGTCCATTCGAACACAGTATGACGCGGAAGCTTGCCCAAAAATGTCTTTTCACTCAGCTCCCCGTGTGCATAACTACGCGTTGCGTAATTATGTGCCATGCACAGACGCATGTTGTGTAACTATGCGCACTGACAAAAAACATGAATGCCCCTGAAACGAT
Source organism: Nematolebias whitei (assembly GCF_014905685.2). Classification (NCBI taxonomy): domain Eukaryota; kingdom Metazoa; phylum Chordata; class Actinopteri; order Cyprinodontiformes; family Rivulidae; genus Nematolebias; species Nematolebias whitei. The sequence goes on from NW_023620226.1 coordinate 6,561, forward strand.
GAACGGGGTAAGGAAAAGAAAAGGGGGGGGGGGGGCATGAACCAACTGGTTCATGGCTGAGTAGTATAAACAGATCAAAAAACAATGAACTGATTATTGATCAAATGAACTGATTGGTAACAATAGTCATGAACTGATTAATGACAATAGAACCAATATCACAGACACAACTTGTGACTGATAACAACATCTCACACTGTAATGCATGCAGACAGATGTAATGAACATATACCTGTGAGATATTATACATAATTTAAATGGATTCTTTCATTTTTCTGTACTGAGTTCTATCGTGCATTGAATGATTAAATGTGGACGGAAACATGTTTTATCTTTGACTCACCAACAACAGTGGGTCATTTATTTAAAAACGATTTAAACAACATCACACATTTACATTAATTGGCAGATTGATTTCAACAACAGCTTAATTAATTAGCTTTACAATGAGAAACCATACGGCCATAGTATCTCTTGCAGCTTTGCAACAGATATTTCTGAAAATATCTGGATTAATTACTGGCAGATAGAAGAGTTTTAAAGATGGGAAATGAGGGAGTTTAAATGGAGAGAAAAGATGTGTGAGAGAAAACGTGTCGACGAAGAACTGCACCCTCCATCCGAACCCAGCTTAACCCACGGTACACTTCGCAGTT
>NW_023620227.1:0-2468 GCF_014905685.2 Nematolebias whitei
GGCCAATCCACCACCGCTGATACCTTCCCGGGTTCCATGGATACTTGACCTGGAGAAATGTTGAACCCAAGGAATGAGGTGGACACTTGGTGGAAAGCACACTTCTCTGCCTTGACAAACAAGTTGTTCTGTAAAAGGCGGGTTAAGACAGCTCTGACATGGCGACGGTGAGAAATGCTATCTTGTGAAAAGATAAGTATGTCATCAAGGTAAACAAAAGCGTAAATGTTAATCATGTCAAGAAGGACATCATTAACCAGGGCTTGGAAAACGGCAGGAGCGTTGGTGAGGCCGAATGGCATAACAAGATATTCATAATGGCCATCTGCGGTATTAAAAGCCGTCTTCCATTCATCTCCCCGCCGTATCCTGACCAAATGGTAAGCGTTGCGAAGATCCAGTTTGGTGAATATCTTAGCATTTTGGATTATATCAAAAGCAGAGTTCATGAGGGGCAGAGGATACTTGTTCTTTATGGTTATTTTGTTAAGTTCTCTATAGTCAATGCATGGACGAAGTGACCCATCTTTCTTCCCTACAAAGAAAAAACCTGCACCAGCGGGGGATGCTGAAGGTCTAATGATACCAGCTTGGAGGGACTCTGTTATATATTTCCTCATGGACTCTTGCTCGGGACCAGACAAAGAATATAATCTACCCCGAGGGGGGGTAGAACCTGGGATCAGGTCAATACCACAATCGTATGGACGATGTGGCGGAAGGGACGTAGCTTTTGATTTATTAAAGACCTCTTTCAAATCATGGTACTCTTTAGGTACCTGACTTAGATTAGGATAGGTCTCCTCATTGGCTGTGACAAGGGCTGGTGAACTGGGTTGGCTCTGAATACATGTAGAATAACACTCATTAGCCCATCCTACAATCTCTTGGTTCCTCCAATCGATTTGGGGGTTGTGTTTGCGTAACCAAGTGGAACCTAAAACCACTGGGAGTTGGGGTGAATCAATAACAATGAATCTGATCAGTTCCGAATGGTTGTTGGCCGACACCATGGTGACTGGAACAGTTTCAAGACTAGATGGACTTAAAGGATGACCATCTAAAGCGAGGACCTTATGGTTGTTAGGTGATGGAACAATGGTCAGATCTATGGATTTGGCAAAGGTTTTATCAATGAATTCCGTGTCGGCCCCTGAATCAATAAAAGCTGAGACGATGACGGGTTGACCACCCTTTATTATGAACTTGACCTTGGACTTGGACATGATAGGTGGAGAGGACTTGATCTTATGACTAAGACTCAACAGGAGCCTCTCTTCTCCTGCTGAGCCTGGTCTTTTACTGGACAATGATGACAATCATGACCGCCTTGACCACAATAAAAACAGAGATGGTACCTCCTCCGACGTTCTCGTTCCTGGGTGGTCAGACGACTTCTTCCTAGTTGCATGGGTTCCGTAGCATACAGAGGATCCTGAGGGCTCTTGGTTTGTTCCGTTTTAAGTTCATGATCCACAAGGTGATGTCTGGTTCTGGACATGGCTGTGGCCTTGCCTCGACTCTGTTCACGGTCACGCTCACGCTCACGCAGGCGAAGGTCAACACGGGTGGCCACCTCCTCCAGCTGGCGTAGGGATGAGGGATAGTCCATTGTTGCCAGCACATCCTTAACATCTTCATTAAGCCCCCTGAAGAAGGCGTCAGTGAGTGCGTGTTCATCCCAATGACTGTCTGCTGAAACAGAGTGAAAGTGAATGATGTATTTGGTTACAGAATCCTTGCCTTGTTTAATATCAAAAATTCTTCGGGCTGCCTCTCTCTCAGGGAGGATGGGGTCAAAAACCCGACACAACTCTTTGGAAAATTCAGAAAAATTACGACATACCACGCCACCTTTTAACCATTCAGAAGTGCCCCACGTCTTGGCTCTTCCAGCGAGAAGTGAGACAGCATAAGCTACTTTAGCATGCTCAGTGGGAAAACATGAAGGTTGCAATTGAAATTGAATGTCACACTGAGTCAAAAATGCTCGACATTGCTCAGGCTCACCTCTGAAATGTTCAGGGGGGGCTAACCGTGGTTCTCTTGGTGCAGGAGTCAACAGGGTTTGGTTGATGACTTGGTTTGACTGTTGGGACAAAGCTTGAAGAGAAACAACCATTTCCTGAAGCCCTTTCTCAAGTTTACTAACAGCCCCTTCTACCTTAGAGCACCACTCTCGGGTTGGTGTTGGATCCATAATGGCCAGATTCTACTGTCATGAACCAGAGGCCGGATCGCAAACAACAACAACAACCACTGAGAGGGTTAAAAGATTTATTGTGAAATAAAGTAAAACTCTGGAGTAGGTCCGGTTCTGGGCTGGTTCCGATCTTCTGATTGGTAGTTCGTGATTGGGTAGTGTTGTAGTGGCGGGCTGCCAGTAGAAGTAGAACTGATGTTAAGGTCCACTGGAACGGAGTCCAACAGGCTTGCAACTAAAAGATAAAGGTTAGTAGATGCAGGGG
>NW_023620227.1:2478-7216 GCF_014905685.2 Nematolebias whitei
GTTCAGCAGAAGTATCCAGTACGTGATCCAAAAAGAGAGTCAAAAAACAAGAGCATGAGTCGGTACCTGATCAGATGAGCAAAAGCAGACGAGGGCTGAGGCAAAAGCGTGGTCGTGGTCAAGGCAAGGGTCATGAACGTGATGAGTCAATCAATGGAATGCTGGAAAGTCTACTGCTGATGAGACAGGATAGAGAATCTGGCCCAGACTGAGAGGAATGAGTGAGCTTAAGTACTGACTGGACCAGGTAGTGGAGCTGTGGGATAATGAGCGGTGACAGGTGACATGAGTTGAGTGATTACTGAGTGTGCAGCATGACAGAGGAGCTGACAGAGAGCAGAGCTATGACAGAACCCCCCCCTCAAGGTCCGGCTCCTGAAGGACCACCAGGCTGGAGAGGGTTCAGTCGATGAAAGTCTCTAATGAGGGTTTTGTCCAGAATATTGCGTGAGGGCACCCAGGAACGTTCCTCCAGGCCGTACCCCTGCCAGTCTACCAGATACTGGAGTCCTCTCCCCCACCTTCTGGATCGAAGAAGGCGTCGGACCGTGTAGGCTGGGCTCCCCTGAATGAGTCGGGCGGGTGGTGGGAGGTCGGTGGTGGGTCGAAAACGTGGCAGGACAAATGGCTTGAGTCTTGAGACATGAAACGTTGGATGAATGCGCATGGACCTGGGTAACTGTAAGCGAACAGAGACAGGATTGATTATTTTGGTAATCAGAAAAGGACCAATGAAACGTGGTGCTAGTTTCTTAGATTCCACACGGAGAGGAAGGTCCTTGGTGGAGAGCCACGCTTTCTGGCCCACCTTGTACAATGGTTGAGGCGTTCTCCTGCGGTTAGCCCCCCGAACGTACCTTTTGGTGGCCAAAATTAGGGCTCTCCTGGCTTTTCTCCAGACTCGCTGGCAACGTAAAATTGCGAGTCGTGCAGAGGGAACCCGAGCTTCTCTCCCCTGGACTGAAAAAACAGGGGGTTGGAATCCATAGACAACATGAAAGGGTGAAATACCTGATGTAGAGGATGGAAGAGAGTTGATTGCTTGTTCAATCCAAGGGAGGTTGGACGTCCATTTCCTCGGGTCCCCCTCGCAGAGGAGCCGAAGCTTGGTCTCCACCTCCTGGTTGGTACGCTCAGATTGTCCATCCATTTGGGGATGAAAACCTGACGAGAGGCTGACCAAGATCCCTAGCAGGTTGCAAAACTCCCTCCAGAACTTGGAAATGAATTGGGGACCTCGGTCAGACACAATGTTCTGGGGGAGCCCATGGAGCCTGAAAACCACCTTGGCCATGATAACGCTGAGCTCCTTGGAAGAAGGTAACTTGGGGAGAGGAACCAGGTGGACCATTTTAGAAAAACGGTCCACAATGGTCAATAACACTGAATTACCTTCAGAAGGGGGTAATCCAGTCACAAAGTCCATAGCAATATGTGACCATGGGCGTGAAGGAATTGGCAGGGGTCGTAGCAGCCCGGCAGGTGGGCGCTTGGAAGGCTTGGCACGATTGCATTCGGGACATGACTTGACAAAGTGCTTGGTGTCCTCCGTAAGCGTAGCCCACCAGAATCGGGCGCGAATGAGTTGGAGGGTCTTGGTGATTCCTGGGTGACAGAACAACTTTGATGAATGGCATAATTCAAGAACCTCTTTTACCTTTTGATTGGGGACAAACAGGCGCCCCCTAGGACAGGTGGGTGGACGTGGCTCGGAGAGTTGGACTTGTTGGAGATCGAGTTCTAATTGAGTCAAAGAAAGACGTACGGTCTCAGGCAGGATGAACTCGACCTCTTCTGAGGGCCCTTCCTTGACCTCAAAGACCCGGGACAGGGCATCCAGCTTGGCATTCTTGGGCCCGGGTCTGTAAGAGAGGGTGAAACTGAACCGAGAGAAAAACATAGCCCACCTGGCCTGACGGGGATTGAGTCTCTTTGCTGTGCGAAGGTACTCCAGGTTTTTATGGTCGGTCCATACCAAAAAGGACTTCTTCGCACCTTCCAGCCAGTGCCTCCATTCCTCCAGGGCCATCTTGACTGCCAAAAGCTCACGGTCTCCCACGTCGTAGTTTCTCTCAGCGGGGGAGAGTGCCCTGGAGAAGTAAGCACAGGGGTGGATCTTACCATCTGTGCTGCGCTGACTGAGGATGGCGCCCACCCCGGTGCTGGATGCATCGACCTCCACAATGAATTGTTTCTCGGGGTCTGGAGAGTGCAAGATTGGAGCAGAGGAAAACAATGTTTTGAGCTTCTGGAATGATTGGTTGGCAACGGAGTCCCAGATGAACTTGGTCTTAGATGAGGTGAGAAAATGAAGAGGAGCTGCAACTGAACTGTAGTTCTTAATGACCCTCCTATAAAAATTTGCAAAACCGAGAAACCTTTGCAGCTGTTTACGATCCTTGGGCTTGGGCCAATCCACCACCGCTGATACCTTCCCGGGTTCCATGGATACTTGACCTGGAGAAATGTTGAACCCAAGGAATGAGGTGGACACTTGGTGGAAAGCACACTTCTCTGCCTTGACAAACAAGTTGTTCTGTAAAAGGCGGGTTAAGACAGCTCTGACATGGCGACGGTGAGAAATGCTATCTTGTGAAAAGATAAGTATGTCATCAAGGTAAACAAAAGCGTAAATGTTAATCATGTCAAGAAGGACATCATTAACCAGGGCTTGGAAAACGGCAGGAGCGTTGGTGAGGCCGAATGGCATAACAAGATATTCATAATGGCCATCTGCGGTATTAAAAGCCGTCTTCCATTCATCTCCCCGCCGTATCCTGACCAAATGGTAAGCGTTGCGAAGATCCAGTTTGGTGAATATCTTAGCATTTTGGATTATATCAAAAGCAGAGTTCATGAGGGGCAGAGGATACTTGTTCTTTATGGTTATTTTGTTAAGTTCTCTATAGTCAATGCATGGACGAAGTGACCCATCTTTCTTCCCTACAAAGAAAAAACCTGCACCAGCGGGGGATGCTGAAGGTCTAATGATACCAGCTTGGAGGGACTCTGTTATATATTTCCTCATGGACTCTTGCTCGGGACCAGACAAAGAATATAATCTACCCCGAGGGGGGGTAGAACCTGGGATCAGGTCAATACCACAATCGTATGGACGATGTGGCGGAAGGGACGTAGCTTTTGATTTATTAAAGACCTCTTTCAAATCATGGTACTCTTTAGGTACCTGACTTAGATTAGGATAGGTCTCCTCATTGGCTGTGACAAGGGCTGGTGAACTGGGTTGGCTCTGAATACATGTAGAATAACACTCATTAGCCCATCCTACAATCTCTTGGTTCCTCCAATCGATTTGGGGGTTGTGTTTGCGTAACCAAGTGGAACCTAAAACCACTGGGAGTTGGGGTGAATCAATAACAATGAATCTGATCAGTTCCGAATGGTTGTTGGCCGACACCATGGTGACTGGAACAGTTTCAAGACTAGATGGACTTAAAGGATGACCATCTAAAGCGAGGACCTTATGGTTGTTAGGTGATGGAACAATGGTCAGATCTATGGATTTGGCAAAGGTTTTATCAATGAATTCCGTGTCGGCCCCTGAATCAATAAAAGCTGAGACGATGACGGGTTGACCACCCTTTATTATGAACTTGACCTTGGACTTGGACATGATAGGTGGAGAGGACTTGATCTTATGACTAAGACTCAACAGGAGCCTCTCTTCTCCTGCTGAGCCTGGTCTTTTACTGGACAATGATGACAATCATGACCGCCTTGACCACAATAAAAACAGAGATGGTACCTCCTCCGACGTTCTCGTTCCTGGGTGGTCAGACGACTTCTTCCTAGTTGCATGGGTTCCGTAGCATACAGAGGATCCTGAGGGCTCTTGGTTTGTTCCGTTTTAAGTTCATGATCCACAAGGTGATGTCTGGTTCTGGACATGGCTGTGGCCTTGCCTCGACTCTGTTCACGGTCACGCTCACGCTCACGCAGGCGAAGGTCAACACGGGTGGCCACCTCCTCCAGCTGGCGTAGGGATGAGGGATAGTCCATTGTTGCCAGCACATCCTTAACATCTTCATTAAGCCCCCTGAAGAAGGCGTCAGTGAGTGCGTGTTCATCCCAATGACTGTCTGCTGAAACAGAGTGAAAGTGAATGATGTATTTGGTTACAGAATCCTTGCCTTGTTTAATATCAAAAATTCTTCGGGCTGCCTCTCTCTCAGGGAGGATGGGGTCAAAAACCCGACACAACTCTTTGGAAAATTCAGAAAAATTACGACATACCACGCCACCTTTTAACCATTCAGAAGTGCCCCACGTCTTGGCTCTTCCAGCGAGAAGTGAGACAGCATAAGCTACTTTAGCATGCTCAGTGGGAAAACATGAAGGTTGCAATTGAAATTGAATGTCACACTGAGTCAAAAATGCTCGACATTGCTCAGGCTCACCTCTGAAATGTTCAGGGGGGGCTAACCGTGGTTCTCTTGGTGCAGGAGTCAACAGGGTTTGGTTGATGACTTGGTTTGACTGTTGGGACAAAGCTTGAAGAGAAACAACCATTTCCTGAAGCCCTTTCTCAAGTTTACTAACAGCCCCTTCTACCTTAGAGCACCACTCTCGGGTTGGTGTTGGATCCATAATGGCCAGATTCTACTGTCATGAACCAGAGGCCGGATCGCAAACAACAACAACAACCACTGAGAGGGTTAAAAGATTTATTGTGAAATAAAGTAAAACTCTGGAGTAGGTCCGGTTCTGGGCTGGTTCC
>NW_023620228.1:0-7207 GCF_014905685.2 Nematolebias whitei
TAAGCTTTAGAAATTGTACAAGCAGAAACAGATTTTATTTTACAACAATTCCCCCTTTGGACCTCTTAACCAGAGGTCCAAACCTTTAAAATAAAATCAGCAATCTATCTGCGGCGGCGAGGAACCATCTCAAAGTCCTCAAGGTCATACCCTCTCCGCTTGAGGAGTTGACGGGTGATTTCTGGGTCTCTCTTCTCTAAAGTGGATGTGATAAGGCGCACTGTCAGTGACCTCAGGCAAGGGATGCAACAGCAACCACAAGTAATCAGATTTGGACAAAATATAAAATGTATATTTTAAGTGTAAAAATAAGACGTATATTAGTAAAGTTTTTATAAAAATGAAGAATTTAAAATCTGAATAAAATGCAATACAAAATGTCAAGTGAACATATAGAATATAAATGCAAGTGTAGGCTAGTGGTACGAACGAAAACTCATAATATATAGGACGGACTTATAAGACTTCAATTCCTCCTCCAGCAGCAAGGCAGTTGTCTCCCTTGAACACACAAAAAGAGAGTACAAAATTATTGATATGAAAATTGTTATAAAAAAAATGCTTCAAGAGGTTAAAAAAAATCAAAATGTCAATAAAATATTAGTACGACATCAGAATGTGCCACACGTACTCAGGGGCATTCCCCTGGGGTGCTCAGAGATATTGAATCCTCCTATGTCTCTGAGTTTTCTTCATGGAATGTGAGACTCTAATTATGTGGTGTTTCTGTCGATTCTAAGTGTCTGTACTATGTGTGGATATTCCAGCACCGAGTGGCCCCCTTCAACAAAGTCCTTCCGGGCCGGCACGCAACTATACTCGGCTGCTTTGGTCTACCAAGACGTGAGAGTCCAGTTTTCGATTCCTTGGCACAGATCCTTAACTCCTTCCTGGTTCTCGAACTAGGGCACACTGACTCCAATGGTACCAGGTGTCCCCCTTTCCTCTCAGGCGGACTGCATGAGATGTTCGCTCCGTCACCTGAAAGGGGCCCATCCACCGGGGCTCCTGCCACTTCCTTTTAATAACTCTCAGCAATACCCACTCCGCAGTGGGGAGGGCTGGTTCCTTTAGCTCCTCAGTCGGACTCCGCTTGTTGTGTACCTGCTGAGTAAAGTTAGACACCAATGCTTTTAACTCTTGAAAGTATACCTTATGGTCCATCTTACGATCCTCCTCACTGGTCAGTGAGCACGCATGTGGTCCAGGAAAAGGTCGACCTGTGGTTAACTCATAGGGAGAAAAGCCAGTTCCATTATTAACAGAAGTTCTTACTGTCATTAGTGCGATTGGTAATGCGTCAACCCAATTCAATTTAGTCTGTGCACAGATTTTACTTAATTTTTGTTTTATGTTCTGATTCATTCTTTCAACTTTACCTTGTGACTGAGGATGATACACGGTCCCAAATGCATGTTTTAGGCCTAACATTTTTTCCACAGCCTGCAGGTCTGTGTTTTTAAAGTGAGTTCCATTGTCTGATCTGATTTTTTCAGGGAATCCGTGTCTGGGAATGTAATGGTTAATCAGAAACTTAATAACAGTTTTGCTGTCTTCTCTTCTTGCAGGTATGGCTTCTGGCCACCCTGTGAGGGTATCAACACACATCAGCACATATCTGTAACCTTTAACAGGTTCCAGCATGTCAGTATAATCTATAATTATCTCCTGTCCTGGCCTGAATAGGAGTGGAAATGTTCCTTGTTCCGGTTTAACAGCTGGTCGAATATTGTACTGTAAGCAAACTTTACAGGTTCCAATGTGTTCAGTTATCATATCATTTAAATGAGGGTGCCACCATTGTTGAAGATTCCTGAGCATCTGTCTGCTTCTCACATGAGCTAATCTCTTCTTTATAAACCTTCTGTACACAGTCATGTGTGTGTGTTGTGTTCATTCCATCGGCCATGTTTATCCCTTCATGTAGGAATAATAAGTTTGGTGCGGCTAAAATGTTACTCATGCGTCTTTGTTTCAAGGAGGTCATTGTGAAAAGTTCAGAGTTGACATAAGCCATGATGTTGTGTGATGTCAAAATGTGTAGTGGATGACCCATCACTATATGTGCGGTTTTGGAAACAATCTTACTCAATCCCACTGCCACTTGCGTGCATGACGGATGGCGCTTTTCAGTAACATCCATCAGCACACTAGCGTACATTAGGACGTGTCTGTCTCCCCCCTTTTTCTGAAACAAAACGCCATTAATGGTATGTTTTGCTTCAGAAACATCAAGATGGAAGGGTAGCATGTAATCTGGCAGGGCCAAGTCAGTGGCTCTAGATAAGAGTTGTTTAAGGGCGATAAACGCCTGTTCTGCTTCAACCGTCCAAACCAGATTAGATTTTAACTTTCTCATGCCTTGTTCTTTGACCATAGCGTGAAGGGGTGTGGTTAGTTCACTGTAATCGGGGATGTAATGCCTGCTGTACCCGGTTAGGCCTAAAAAAGATAACATATCCTGAACTGTTGTGGGTTTAGGATGATGTAAGATTGAAGCTCTGTGTTCAGGGGAGAGGGTTGTGCCTCTCGCTGAGACCAGCCTACCCAAGAAGGAGACCTGTGTACGAACGGCTTGAAGTTTAGATCTGCTGACTTTGAAACCCGCGTCATGGAGATGAAGTAGGACAGCCTGTGTGGCTGTAAGGCAATCCTGTGCTGTTTCTGATGTGATTAAGAGATCATCTACGTACTGCAACAATGTAGTACCAAGTGGGAGTGGAAGAGAGACAAGTATATCCTTCAAAACTTGATTGAACAGACCAGGAGAAAGCGCAAAGCCCTGAGGTAGACGAGTATAACGGTACTGCTGACCATTAAATGTGAAAGAGAAGATGTCTCGCACTTCCTCTGACAGGGGAAGACAAAAGAAAGCATTTGCTAAGTCAATGCATGTAAACCATTTTTGCTGAGGTTGCAACTGTGTCAATGCTACATAAGGATTTGGAACTGGGCAGGTGGGTGTCTTAAGGATAGCATTGATTGACCTAAGGTCCTGTACCATTCTGTATTTTCCTGTGCCTACTTTTTCAACAGGTAAAATAGGTGTGTTCCATTCTGAGTATGAGTGTTCCAGTACTCCTGCATTTAACAGACCATGAACTGTGTCTGTCAGGCCCTGTTCTGCCTCTGGTTTATGAGCATATTGGTACAACCAGAGAGGATCATTCTGAAGAAGTTCAAATGTGATGGGTGCACATTTAGCCAAACCCACATCTTCCGGACCCTGGGACCAGAGGGTGGTTGGGAGAGTGGCCAACATACCGGGAACGTCAGAGTGATCAGTTTTTTCTCTACCATGTTCTCTAGATATCAGCTCATGTTCTAATCTGCCTACATCTTGTGTCTTTACATCAATGATGTAGCAGTCTGTTGATGGTGAAAAAACAACTGATGGAAGCTGCGTGGGATGCCAATCAGTGGCTGTCATTACTGATTTCACCATAGGTCCTAAATCTTTAGCCTGATGTGTGGGAGCAAGAGCAAGAGAAACATGTGGTAATGCTTCAGATGACATCCTGTACCATTCCAACTGAGATGGAGACAGGGTGACATGAGAAGCCACACCTTGAGTCCCTACAATTAGTTTATCAGAAATTAGTAACCAATCAGTGTCTTGTAGATTTTGAGCAAAATGTTCCCTGTAACAATCATCAGAATCTCAGTCATAAAAAAGAGTAACATGTGGGGGATCGAGAGGAGGAACATAGGGACGCAGTGCGTCCACCCAAGGCTTCCAAGACAGGTAGGCTGAGTAAATGCCAGTGTGGTCTGTGGATTCAGGCTACAGTAGTGCCCAATAGATGTCAGCCACTTCCTCCTGTACGGGTTGAAGAAGACATTGTGATGTTGAAGAGGAAGTAGATGCAGAACAAGTCCAAGTAGTCCCATTTGGCAAAGTAACTCTCAAACCAGTCTGTTCACATAAGATGGTCGCTCCCATCTTTTTCAACAAGTCTCTACCCAGTAAGTTAACTGGCACATCCTTAGACAAAACAAAGGGATGAGTCAACGACTGTGGACCTGCTGTAATCAGGAGGGGTTCGGTTAATGGAAGTTTTTGTTGTACCCCAGAGAATCCAACCACTGAAACTGTGTTCAATGTGGTATGTTGCAAAAAGTCTTGATCATTCAGAGTTGAAAATGTGGCCCCTGTGTCCACCAGGAATGATAAGTCTTTGTTCAGGACCTTTATTCGTACCATAGGGTCTGCTCCTCCCCCTATGGCCTGATTTCTCTGTGGGGTGTGTCATTGTTAGTAATAACTACCAGATGCAGCACCTGAAGGTACATATTCCATGCCTGGGTGTTGTCCTGCTGGTGCCATCTGAGGGTTGGGTACTGTGTACCCACGTCCTCCTCCTCTGTTTGCCTGAGCTTGTTTGTGGTAACAGTCACGTGCACAATGTCCAGGCTTCTGACAGTAATGACAGACATCTTATGCTCTGCCTCCCTGTATGTAACCTTGGTTATGGCCCCTGCCCCGAGCTCCACCTCCTCTCCTCCACTGTCCCCTGACCTGACCCCGAGAATAGGCACTGGGTTGTGGTTGTGGAGCAGCTGTATATTGTGGAGCGTTGTGTGTAGGTTCACTCACAGCTACTAATTGTTTTGGCCCTTTGGCGGCCTGTACCACATCTCTCGCCTGCTTAAGTTGCAGTTTAAGTAGCTGAGCCTGCATGTCTTTAAATTCTGCAGAGCTTTTAACATCATCATCTGCAGCAGCCTGCAAGTGGTGGATAAGATGACGTTCCCACTGGCCTGCATCAGCAGTGGGAAGGTCTGGGTTTGTCTTCATGGCTTTACTCACAGCTGTTGGGACACCATCAAGGATTGCTTGTCTGAAAAAATATCTCTGACTTTGTCCCTGGCCATGACAGTGAGTTCTGTCATGCCACTCCTGTTTACACTGATCAAGGTACGCTATGGGGTTCTGTCCCGGTTTCCAGAGAAACTTGGGTACACCCGCTCCCTCAGGGAGTGGATAGGCCTCTCTAAGGGCTCCTGCAAATCTATGGAGATGATTTGTCATGGGCTCTGAATCGAGGACCGTATAATTCCAACCTGCTGCCCGTTCCAATTCATCCATCCTAGTGGACGTTACACATCTTCCCAACAAGGCTCTCACATCTCCTACCGCTAGTGTGATACCTTTGGTAAGGCTATCAACTGCATTTAACCACTTACTACCCCCTTCAGTCAGTGGGGGCAGTTTTTCAACCAAAGCCTGAATGTCACCAAGTGCAAAGGGTTTGTATTTGATCTGTGCACCCGCCTGGAGCAGAGGAAAGCTGTTGCTCGACAGGGAGGGGTAGTCAAGTTGGTGAAACCCTTTAGTTTCCTCATGTTCTGAAGGCAGGGATGTACTGGGTGATGCGGTCAGTGAGAGTGATGTACTGGGTGGAGGCTGAAGAGTAGCCATGATGTCTGAAGAGATCCTGAGTGGGGATTCAGTATAGAAAGGATTTTTTGAAGAACCTGTCAGTGAGTCAGTCAACACAGGTATGTTTCTCCAGCCCGGGGCTTCCAGAAGAGCCTGTCTCTGCCCCACCCCTGTGAATGAGAATGGTTCAGGTGCCTGCGGGCGAGGCAACGATGCCTGTGTGTTGAGAGGTGCTGAGTAGTTGTCTGCAGCTTTCTGTAATGTGTGTACTTTAATAAAGTCTCTAAAACCGGAGGAGCTCACTGATCCTGTCTCATCTGTTACGGTCAGGTTGTCCTGGGCTCTGGTTTCCATTCTGTCTAGTGAAGGAGGGGCTCCCTCTATCTCTATTTTTCCCCCCCTCACGTGATATACCGGATACATGTTTTTAACAGGAGGGGCAGATGGAATGCTGCTGTGGGTGTAAGGAGGAAGTGTTAAGCTGCCTGGTTGTTCACTCTTCTCACCCAACATCAGATGTGACACACCCTGAGCTATCAACACCAGTTTTAACCATTCCTTTTTCTCACTTTCAGCTGCCACTTTCAACTTCCTGTATTTCCCCTTCTGTAGGGCGTTGGCCTCTTTCTTTTGTTTGTCAAAATGCTCTTCCTCGTCTTTACACTATTTTATTTTTTCCCACATCTGATTTATAACGTCTGCTTTGCCTCGTTTGTCACTTATCTCTTCTAATTTTTTTACGAGAGCTTTCTCCTGTTTCTTATCCTGTCCTGACATCGTTATGGCCTGTGTTAAAATTGTTAGTTGCTCTTTTAACGATTTAAAGTCCTCATTTCCATATTTCTGTCTACACTGCTCTGCCATTTCGACATTCAATTCCTTCTGCATTCTCTGAAAGGAATTCACTTTCACACACCACACCTAGGTATTTTATTGTCACAGGAACCAGTTCAGGAACTCTTTTCCTTATCTCAATCACTCTCAGTGGTCTTATGGTTTGACAGGACGAACAACACTTAGACAAACAACACAAGACTGACCACTTCACCTCATTCACGCGAAACTCTGACGCCAGAAAAATTCAACAGTGGCTGCTTCCCACAATACAACTTGATTGTAGATTATTTTTTTTTTTTTTTTAGATGAAATGTGTGTTGACCCCTTTTTTGTGCAGGAAAGGTATTTTATAAGTAGTCTGTGACTGTATTTTATTATATTAAAGAACTAATTATTATTTTTATATTATCATTATTATTATTATTATTATTTATCGTTGGTTTATCGATCGACTGCCTTCACGTATTAGTGCTTTTACGTTTTTATCCCACCCAGTCCCGCACTTACTTAATGAACTTCCAATTTTTAAGTAAGTTTAAATTAACACTGTTTTCAGTTAGACACCAACCTAACAAGTTTACAGTTCAACTTAGTCTCAGAGTTACAGGGATGACGGCGAATAAATGATTTATCCTACAACCCCACCCCCTCTGGTCCAGAGACCCGTCGATCTCTGGTGGGCTCGACTACTGCGTGATTTATCTGGGACTGGTTTTATTACTTATTCACTATCGCGGATCCGAACCTACAACATAATAATCCTCTATTTAATGGGAGTCCAACACACTGAGAAATTTGCCTATAAAAAGCCCAATCACAGATTTTGTTTAAACAGGTATCTGCTTACCTTTCTTTGAAGAGTTGTGGCCACAGGTCAGTGTTCTGGACTCTGCTGTCCCTTCCTGTCCGTATCAAACCAATCTCGGTGGGACCTCCAAATTGTTGGCGTAAATCGACTCACTCTATCCGCCCCAAAGTTCGTTGTTT
>NW_023620229.1:0-7201 GCF_014905685.2 Nematolebias whitei
CAAAGAGGGAATTGTTGTGAAATAAAATATATTTGTGTGCTTAATTCTTATTTTTATGTATTGGTGAAACTTATTTACTCTTCAACAAAGTCTGTGTATAGCTGAAGAAGACATAGGCATTTTCTGTCATCAGTTCCTTTGTTTAAACTCAGCAGAAAACTGAGCACGATAGGGGGAGGTGAACAGAACTTTCTTGTTGATGTTAAAGAGGTCTCACTCTCTGAATGGTTCAGAAAGCTGCGTTGCTATGGATACGAGGTTTTACGGCCGGCCAGGTTATAAAAGCATGAAGCATCTCCCCCCTCGGGAAAAAGAACAGAACCACCCAGAGCAGATCAGAACCATGCAGCACGAGCTGCATACAACTGTGCAGGTCGTATTGGTCAGAATGAATGCGAATTCAGTTAATCCATCTACTTCATCACTTTTATTTTATTTTTGCAATAATTACTAACCAAAATTGTATTCCTAAAAATGTATCTTGTGACTATCATTTATTAAATATACGTGTGAACTTGAAATAGCGACTCTGTCCTATTTTTAGTGTAACTTAGTTTTTCCTTCCTGGGTCCTGTACAACAAGCCATAACAACGAACTCGGGCAGAGCGAAGACGCAAATCAACAATTGGAGGTTCCACCGAGATATGGGTTGCTTCGGACAGGCAGGAAGGGCAAGCTGAGTTCTTCACACTGACCTGGCGCCAGTATCTTCACAATGCAGGTAAGCAGATACCTGTTTTTTTATCGAAATCTGTCATTGGGCTTTAATAGGCAAATTAAAAGTCAGTGTGTTGAACTCAATAAAACAGAATAAGTACGTTTTTATGATCGGTAGTGCGTAGAAATGAAAATACAGTAAACGTAAAACCAGCTCCAGAATGATCACGCATTGATCGAGCAAATCAAATGCCCCTACGGGGGCTTTGAAACAGGGGGGTGGGGGTTCTAAGATAGATGTAAAGAATTTATCTGCCGCTTACTCTGAAACCCTGAGATCATGTTTTGCTGTAAACATTGTTGAATTTGTGATCCAACTAAAAACAGTATCAATTAAACTTGCTTAAAATTGGACGTTTAATTAAGTATAGTGCGGAGCTGAGTGAGAGTTAAAACCAGTCCCAGAATATTACGCAGTGGTCGAGCCAACTGGAATTTGACGAAGTTCCAGAGAGGAAGCGGGGTTTTAGGATATATTTGATTTATTCGCCGTCGGCTTCTGTAACTCTAAGACCAAGTTTACTGTAATCTTGCGAAATTGGTGATTCGCTTAAAAACAGTGTCAATTAGACTCGCTTAAAAATTAGAGGTTTTTATTAAGTGGGGGCGGGACTGGGTGAGATGCAAGAATAAAACGCTAAAACGTGAAAGACGTGACGATCAAAAATAAATAAATAAATAAATAACAATAATAATAATAATAACAATATAAAGTAATAACTTATATAATTATGTTATTTTTATAACATAACAATAGTCACAAGATACGTATGGGATACCTTTTTGGTAAAAAAAAAAAGAAAAAAAAAAAAGAAAAAGAGTCAACATACATTTTCACAAAATAATATTTTATTGGGGTCAATATAACTGTGTCCTGAGTCGCGTGCATGTGTGTGTGAAGGCTTCAGACCGTCCAGGGAAGAGAGAAAAAAGAAAAAAGAGGGGAAGTTGGTTTTGATTAATTAATTAATTTGAGACAATGTAAAAGGTCAAAATAATCAAATTCAGAAAATTAAGGAAGAAATGATAACCTGGAAGTCATGAGTAAATGCGTTAATTACCTTAAAACAACTAATTACAAACTAAAGAATTAATAAAGGAGCTTAAATTAGGAAACAATAATTAAGCAGAAATAATTTCTAATCACCGGAAGGAAGTGTGCTGAAGTACGCGGTAATAGTAGGATTGATTTAAAACCTAGGTAGAATTAGTTGATATTGGCATGAAACAGTCAAATGGTATCAGAAATGAGCAGAAATAAGTCAGTAGAAGTATAAAAAAAAAAAACGATGTAGCAGCCCGACAGGTGGTCATACGTTGTTGGGAGAAAAAGTTAAAACATTGTTTAACTATGTTAAAAGATTCGATTTTTATTTAGGCAGGTTAATCCCATTGAGCCTCGAAGACTCATTTACAAACAAAGAATAATGACAACAGCAACGGTAGATTTTCAATCCATTAACAATAGACAATCATAACAGGCATAACAAGATAACACACAGGTTACAAGGTAGCAAAACAGACAGATTATAAGGAAATCAAAAATAGGAACATGTCTGTATTACTGGATAAGTCCACATTAATCTGGAGAACTTTGACCCGGAAAGAGAAATGTCAAAGCTCAGCTTTCCCCTTAAATTAAATACAGGTTGAATTAAATTACAATTAAAATATAATAAAGGCTTAGGTGCTTAATTACACACCATACATAGGTCCAATTCAGTTTGAACATTTCTGGATGACGCATTTTGAACAAATTAGCTAAAATTTCTTCTAATATTGACCGTGATGTTAGTTTATAAATTCGACTGAAAAAAAAAAAAAAAAAAAAAAAAAAAGGGAACCTTTTAATTTAAAATAGAGGAAATAAAAAGATATTTACATACACTTTAAATAGGAATACTGGGTTTAACTTAATAATTCTAATTGATTTTATTAGATTTGGAGAGCTGTTTTCTTATAAGAGCAACAATTTTACTTGTTAGATGAAATGCCTTTAAACGTCTTGACATTGTATACATGTCCTATGGCTGCATGAGGAGAACAGAGTTCAGAGGTTGTGGTTTGTGAACAAAGGTGCATGTAGACTTGTTGTGCAATGCTAATGGTCTCTGTGATGACTTGCAGCTGTATACATAGTCTTAATTGAATCTAATTAAAACACAGGACATTGTTTAAAAATATTTTATGCAGTGAGTGAAGAGAATTGGATTTTGCAGTCTTAAATGAACGTTGTCACTCTTATGTACTTAAGCATTTTAAGACTCTGTTGTGCAAACCAGGCGGCAGGATGACTGTTGAAGGCAAACGCCAAGCGGGAAAGTAGATACAGAAAGTTAATGAGGGAGGTTATAAATGAAAGAAAAGAGTGAGGAAGTGGGTAGTTCAGTTCCCCATCTTTATAACCCAAGCGGCAAATCAGTCAGCACATCCCCCAACAGGAATGTGCCCCATATATCACATACCAGATGGAAGGTTCCAGGTGGGGGAGGTTACTGACACCCCTTCTCAGCTGAAGGGGGGAGTCACCCATCCCAGTTAAAACAAAACCCCTTGTGAATTTTTTCTTCTCTGCAGTGGGAAGATGAGTTTAATTAGGCCCAAAAACATAGGAGGTAGCATTTAACTGCATACAGCATCCATCTGAGTTTTGATCAGGACTCTTGAGTGCCGGGGGCCGGATCAGATACAAATGTGTTCAGCTGGACGCTGAAAAACTGGATCTGGGAAAACTGACTGATGTGACTTTACAAGGACACTGTCAGCCGAACACCACTGACAAAGAAATTGTCGGCCGAGCAAGATGATGGAAACAAAGCAAAGATCTATCAGTCAAGCAACAAACTTGAACTTTGAACTGTCCAGATGGGGGTCCTGGACTTTGTCACCAGTGGGGACATGAAGTCAAGTCTCACTGTATGCTGAGCCATGAACTGCTGCACAAAGCTGATCTGGTCTCCAGACCAAAGGAGATAACGTTGAGAGAGAAAAGCTGATGGTCCATCAGTCCAAGGCCACTAACAACAACTGTGGTCTGTCTGCGGTGTCTGGTCTACATTTGGTCTGTGATGGACATCCGGAGACCTTGGTGTCTTGATCAAAACTGCAGTTGGCTTTGATAATGAACACACATAGTCTCACTTTAAGACAGGTGCCATAACATGACACAAGAGTGCTGCAGTGGGGGTGCTGGACTGATTGCCCCTGTTCCATTTGCTCTGTGATGAAAATTGTTTTATTACATCAGAATCTATAATGATGCTCCTCACTCCTTAGCAATATATATATTTTATTTTACTTTTCATTTTTACAAGTTGATCACAGGAGAAACCTGTGCTTAAGACTTGAATTAGATTGAGTTGGGTGATGTTTTCTAAATTAAGGATAAATAATGGTCTTTGCCTTGAACGAGCCCATTTAGTAGGTCTGCTTTGCTACAACAGAGGACATTTATTTAATGGTTAATTTTTTGGGAAAGCTTATATAAGACTTTGGGTTAATGTTACAACTACACCTTATTATTTTATATTTCTGAAACCAATACTCAGTGTGTTAATTATAGCCAGTAGGACTTAGGATGTTGAAACAGTTCACTGTTTCAAAAGGGGGAGGTTGAAGGATGTTCTTAGCAGGAAACAGTTCATACAATGTGTAGAATAAAAAAAAAAAAGATAAATATAAAATAACTTCATAGGGTTTATATTTAAGAGGACAATAAAGGCCAATCCAAAGCCTAAGCTAATCAAAACTTATGCGTTTAAAGGATAAGTTGGGATAATCACATTGACATTTGAAAAGTGGAAGAAATCAAAAGCCTAAAATCGATTTTGCTCTTGTTTATGTTTAACAAAAGTGTTTTCTCTTGTTTACAGAGTCCAGGAACTTCACTGGTCAAAAAAGGGGGACGCCCCTAATAACGACCTAAATAGACAGCAGGATCAGAAACAGAATCCTGAAGTGGAGGTGATCAAAGGTCAATTAGAAAAAGTGATGGTTCTGTATTTTTAAATACACTTGACTTGACTTGACTGGACTTGACTTAAAATAGGGTAATTCAGATATTAAAAGGTGTCATGAACAAAGTATTTTAATCACATGTTTACTGCTGAGCGACAGGCTCAGTAGATATGATTCTTTCCTTGTTTCCTTTCAGGAACAGGTCCCTGGAGGGAAGAGTTATATATCAGTTGTTTAAAGCTTTTAAGTTGCACTTTGATGTTTTCTGCGCATGCGTAAAATGAAGTTCCTCCCACAGGCTTGAGGAGGGAGCCAGTATAGGAAATAATTTATTATGATGTATTGTGTATTGTTATTGTGTTATTATGTTTAACTTTGCTTATTTTAGGTAGATACACTGAATGCAAATGTTTTAGATGGTGGAGAAGGGAAAACTGGAGTAAGCAGCAGGTGCACGAGAAAACAGGGTCTGCCCAAGGACTCTGTCTTGCCCACAGCTGAGTGGGTGTTGCTGAGGGTAGTTAAAAGGAAGTGGCAGGAGCCCAGGTGGACAGGTCCATTTCAGGTGACGGAGAGAACCTCTCATGCAGTCCGGTTGAGAGGAAAAGGAGAAACGTGGTATCATTGGAGCCAGTGTGCGCCTGCCTCAGAGCCAGGAAGAGCGAGGGAGCTGGCAGAAACCATCTAAAGTCGTAAAACTGGACATTCATGTCTTGTAGACCGAAGCAGCCTGGTAAAGTTGCGTGCGGGCCCTGAAGGACTTTGTTTGAGTGGGTCACTGAGTGCTGGAAAATCCACATTTAGTACAGACACCTAGATACGACAAAAACACGACATCTTAGAGTCTCACACTTCATGAAGAAAACTCAGAGACATAGGAGGAGTCAATATCTCTGAGCACCCCAGGGGAATACCCCTGCGTACGTGTGGCACATTTCAAATGTACTAACATTTTATTGACATACAATTTTTAATATTTTTTTTTAATCTTTTTAATCTTTTTTCAACATTTTTTATTGATATTTACATTAGTACTATTTTTGAAACATTTTTGATAACAATTTTATTGAAATTTGCTCTTGAATAACTATAATTTGAACTTTCTCTTTGTGCGTTCAAAGGAGACAACTACCTTGCTGCTGAAGAGAGAATTGAAGTCTTGTGAGGCCAGAATAGATATTATGAGCTTTCGTTCATATTATTAGCCTACATTTGCATTTATAGGCTCACTTGACATTTGATATTACATTGTATTTAGATTTTAAATTTTAAAATTCTTAATTTTAAAAAAAAATTTTTACTAGTACACATCTTATTTTTATATTTTTAATACACATTTTTATCCAATTAGTATATTTTTGCGTATTTTTGTTACAGCTTTTGTTTTGTATTTTAAGTAAAAAGGGTTGTGTAAGAGAAGAGGTTGACAAAAATGTGGTGGCCAGATAGAAAGGTCATTCTGGAAGTTGGGATAGTTACTGTGAGTATGGTGACTTTGATCTTTCTCCTAGAATATGTTTGTGTTATTCCTGGAAGGTCAGACTGTACTATTGATAGGCATAAGAGGGAGTATGGGGTGTACCCAGGACAGAACATCTTCACATTGCAGTATGTTGCAGGCCAGACCACCACCTTCACTTTTGACTTATGTGAGGTGATTGACTGTGATGGTGATAACTCTTCGGTCAGAGGTATGGATATTTATATTTGCCCATGTACATTAAAATTTCCCCGATGTCCATCTTTCTGTATGATGAAGCACATTGTCCTTTGTGCCGGCCAGACAGAATGAATGTAGTTGGAATAAAGTTGTGTTGTGCCAGATGTCTTGGGTGCCATCGCAGTCTGAACTCAACCAGCTAGCCTTTTGTGAACCTCGTCAGTTTTGGACTAACCATTTTGCTTTACAGAGACACTTCTCAATTTCTCAGAATCCCATATCATTTTCCATCAAAAAGGTCTCCTCCTTTAAAACAACTGAGCATCCATTTGATTTTTACCTACTAAGAATAGTAGCTAGCTGGTATCTGAAAAGAGTAGGTCTGCTGCGAGTTAACTTGATAAGGAGTGTCAGTCCTTCATCGCTTGATTCTCTTTCTTCCGCTGTTCCAGAGCAGTCTCCACAGGTGATTGCAATAGATTACACGAAACTTGCTCCTACCGATGTGATTGATATGTCTACTGGTTACAGTGGAACTAATATATGGTTGGAATGGTTATCGGAGGCCGCCCGACAGGCCTCGCTGTCGGAATGCATAGCGTGTGCGGCTGCGCGTCCTGCGTTGTATACTGAACCTGCACCCCTGTACCCAGAGGAAGTTTGGGGTTTTGAATGCATGTTAATCTTGACCAGGATGCAGAAAAATGACAATTGTATTACTCTTGGTGAAGTGTTTCCATTGGCTGCTAATAATACCAAAGCAGGTCCTTTTCAAGCAGTTAAGTGACATGATTATTTCTGTTTCAATTTTATCTCCTTTAATGTTAAGGTGAATGATGGGGTTGACTTTATGATTTTATTTCTCT